>NC_091118.1:132436740-132439240 GCF_040183065.1 Periplaneta americana | reverse complement strand
CGAAAATTAGCTTGTGTTCGCGATTCCCATTTCGATGCTATCGTGTAAGAAGGCCGCATCCTCTTCCTCGGTATGGCCATTATTTTCGGAATTAGAGATTGCAATGGTTAGGTACCGAAAAAATAAGGTTAGAAAAAAGTGCGATGAATTTCCTGGAAATTTTTAGCTGTGATTATTAGTGAACATATAGGGATGGCAGAGTTAAAAGGGCAGGCCTCTTAGCCGCAACGTTCTCCTTGTCTAGAGACAAGGTCAAAATGATCATTTTTTGAAAATTTGCCGACATCTCTTGTCCAAACGCACGAAAATAGAGAGTTCTCCTTTACACTATGGATAGAGTTTGAGATGCTCTATTCAACGCACCCATCGGCTTTGTTCTCAGTACACGTACTCCGGATTTATGGCGGCAAATTCTTTTTCCCGAGGATCAGCTTGTGTTCGCGATTACCAGTCTATCCAATTTATAAATCTGTCCAATTAATCCTTCCATCTATCCAATCTATCTATTCAATTTATCTACCGACATATCCAACCTATCCTTCTATCTATCTATCTATCTATCTATCTATCTATCTATCTATCTATCTATCTATCTATCTATCTATCTATCTATCTATCTATCTATCTATCTATCTATCTATCTATCTATCTATCTATCTATCTATCTATCCATCCATCCATCCATCCATCCATCCATCCATCCATCCATCCATCCATCCATCCATCCATCCATCCATCCATCCATCCATCCATCCATCCATCCATCCATCCATCCATCCATCTATCTATCTATCTATCTATCTATCTATCTATCTATCTATCTATCTATCTATCTATCTATCTATCTATCTATCTATCTATCTATCTATCTATCCGTGCATCCATCCCTCGAACCATCCATCCATCCATCAATTCATCCATCCATCCAAACATCCATCCATACATCCATCCAACCACCCACCCTCCCATCTATCTATCTATCTATCTATCTATCTATCTATCTATCTATCTATCTATCTATCTATCTATCTATCTATCTATCTATCTATCTATCTATCTGTCTGTCTGTCTGTCTGTCTGTCTGTCTGTCTGTCTGTCTGTCTGTCTGTCTGTCTATCTATCTATCTATCTATCTATCTATCTATCTATCTATCTATCTATCTATCTATCTATCTATCTATCTATCTATCTATCTATCTATCTATCTATCTATCTATCTATCTATCTATCTATCTATCTATCTATCTATCTATCTATCTATCTATCTATCTATCTACCTATCTATCTATCTATCTATCTGTCTGTCTGGCTAGCTGTCTATCTATCTATCTATATATCTGTCTGTCTGGCTAGCTGTCTATCTATCTATCTATCTATCTATCTATCTATCTATCTATCTATCTATCTATCTATCTATCTATCTATCTATCTATCTATCTATCTATCTATCTATCTATCTATCTATCTATCTATCTATCTATCTATCTATCTATCTATTTATCTATCTATCTATCTATCTATCTATTTATTTATATATAATTATCTATCCATTCATCCATCTATTCATCAACCCATCAATCCATCCATCCACCCATCTATCCATCTATCTACCTATCTATCTATCTATCTATCTATCTATCTATCTATCTATCTATCTATCTATCTATCTATCTATCTATCTATCTATCTATCTATCTATCTATCTATCTATCTATCTATCTATCTACATACCTACCTACCTACCCACCCACCCACCCACCCACCCACCCACCCACCCACCCACCTATCTATCTATCTATCTATCTATCTATCTATCTATCTATCTATCTATCTATCTATCTATCTATCTATCTATATATCTATCTATCTATCTATCTATCTATCTATCTATCTATCTATCTATCTATCTATCTATCTATCTATCTATCTACCTACCTACCTACCTACCTATCTATCTATTTATCTATCTAACTATCTATCTATCTATCTATCTATCTATCTATCTATCTATCTATCTATCTATCTATCTATCTATCTATCTATCTAGCTATCCATTCATCCATCCGTCTATCTATCCATTCATCCATTCGTCTATCTATCTATCTATCTATCTATCTATCTATCTATCTATCTATCTATCTATCTATCTATCTATCTATCTATCTATCTGTCTGTCTGTCTGTCTGTCTGTCTGTCTGTCTGTCTGTCTGTCTGTCTGTCTGTCTGTCTGTCTGTCTATCTATCTATCTATCTACCTACATACCTACCCACCTACCTACTTACCTATCTATCTATCTATCTATCTATCTATCTATCTATCTATCTATCTATCCATTTAACTATCGGTCTGTCAGAATATCTATATATCTAGCAATCTATCCAAATATCCATCTATCTATTCATCTATCTATCTGTCTAGTCTACTCATTTATCTATCCAATCTATCTTTCTATATATCCAATGTATCCATCTATCCATCCGATCTACCAAATTTATCTAT
>NC_091118.1:132106740-132324240 GCF_040183065.1 Periplaneta americana | reverse complement strand
TCTATCTATCTGTCTATCTATCTCGCTACCTATCTATCTATCTATCTATCTATCTATCTATCTATCTATCTATCTATCTATGCATCTGTCTATCTATCTATCTATCTATCTATCTATCTATCTATCTATCTATCTATCTATCCATCTGTCTATCTATCTATCTGTCTATCTATCCATTTATCCATCGAGCTATAATCTAACTATCGGTCTGCCTAGCTATCTATCTATCTATCTATCTATCTATCTATTTATCTATCTATCTATCTATCTATCTATCTATCTATCTATCTATCTATCTATCTGTCTGTCTGTCTGTCTGTCTGCCTTTCTGTCTGTCTGTCTGTCTGCCTGCCTGCCTGCCTGCCTACCTGCCTGCCTGCCTGCCTATCTATCTATCTATCTATCTATCTATCTATCTATCTATCTATCTATCTATCTATCTATCTATCTATCTGTCTGCCTATGTGTCTATCTATCTATCTATCTATCTATCTATCTGTCTATCTATCTATCTGTCTATCTATCTATCTATCTATCTATCTATCTATCTATCTATCTATCTATCTATCTATCTATCTATCTATCTATCTATCTATCTATCTACCTATCTATCCATTCAGCTATCCATCTAACTATCGGTCTGCCTATCTATCTATCTATCTATTTATCTATCTATCTATCTATCTATCTTTCTGTCTATCTATCTATCTATTTATCTATCTATCCATCCGTCCATCCAATCTATCCATCCAGTCTATCGAATCTATCTATCCATCTACCTATCCAGTCTAGCCATCTTCCTCTTGATCTATCTATCCAATCTGTCCATCTATCAATCCAATCTTTCCCTCTATCTATCTATCTATCTATCTATCTATCTATCTATCTATCTATCTATCTATCTATCTATCTATCCATCCATCCAACCAACCATCCACCCATCCATCTATCCATTCATCCATCCATTTATCTATCTATCTAGCTACCTCTCTGTCTATCTATCAATCAATATATCTATCTACCTACCTACCTATTTATCTCTCTATCTATGTATCTATCTGTCTATCCACACATGCTTCCATCCACACACACCCATTCACCCGTCTATCTATCTATCTATCCTTCTATATATCTATCTGTCTGTCTATCCGTCTGTACGTCTGTCCGTTTATTCGTCTATCCGTCTATCCAATCTATCAGTCTATCCCTCTACTCATGTATATATCTATCCTATCCGTGTTCTATCCTCTATCCACCTATCTAATAAACTATCCATCTATCTGTTCATCTATTTATCTACCTGTCCAATCTTCCGTCTATCTACCGAATCTATCCATTTGTCTGACCAATTTATCCATTTAGCTATTTAATCTATACATCTATCCGTCCAATCTATCTATCCGATACTTATCTATCTATGCAGTTAATCCATCCATCAAAAAATCTATCTATCTATCTATCTATCTATCTATCTATCTATCTATCTATCTATCTGTCTATCTATCTATCTATCTATCTATCTATCTATCTATCTATCTATCTATCTATCTATCTATGTATCTATCTATCTGTCTGTGTGTCTATCCGTCTATTGGTCTATCCGTCTGTCCAATCTATCCGTCTGTTCCTCTATCCATTTATCCAATTTATTAATATATCAATACATTCAATCTATTCATCTATCCATCCATCTATTCATCTATCGTCTATCTATCCATCTATCTGTCCATCTGTCCATATATCTCTCCAATCTGTCCATGTCTCTCTCCAATGTATCCATCTATCTGACCAAGCAATCCATCTGTCCATCCAATCTATATAATTTTCTATCCAGTCTTCTATCTATCCAATCTATTCATCTCTCTATCCAGTATATATATCTATCTATCTATCTATCTATCTATCTATCTATCTATCTATCTATCTATATATGTAAATATGTCTGTCCGTCTATCCAATCTATCCGTCTGTCCGTCAAGTCATCTACTTACCTATCCAATCTATTCATCTATCCATCCATTTATTCATCCATCTGTCTATCCAACTATCCATTTATCTGTCCATCTATCCATCTCTATTCAATTTGTCCATCTATCTATCTAATCTATCCATCTATCTTTCCAATCTATCCATCTATCTTTCCAATCTATCCATCTATCCATCCAAACTGTCCAATCTATCTATCCGATACATTTTTTATCCAATCTATCCATCTATATATCCAGTATATCCCTCTATCTATCCAACTTAACCATCTATACACCCTATCTACGTATATATCTCCCTATCTATTTATCTATATATCTGTCTACCTATCTGTCTGTCTATCCGTCTGTCCCCTATATCCGTCTATCGGTCTATCCGCCTATCCAATCTATCCCTCTGTCCAGCTATCCATGTATCCAATCTATTAATCTATACAATCTATCCATCTATTCAGTCTATTCAACTATCCATCCATCTATCTATCCAACTATCCATGTATTTCTCCATCTGCCTCTCAAATCTATCTATGCATCTTTCCAATGTATTCACCTAACTGTCCAATCAATCCATCTATCCATCCAATCTCTCTATCCAATCTATATTCAATCTATACATCTATCCAGTCTATCCATCTATCTATCTGCCTATCTATATATATCTGTCCATCTATCTATTCATCCAGCTATCTATCTATCTATCTATCTATCTATCTATCTATCTATCTATCTATCTATCTATCTATCTATCCATCCGTATATCCAATCTATCCATCTATTCCTCTGTCCATCTATCAACCTATCCAATCTATCCAACTATCCATCCCTCCATTTATCAATTTATCTATCCATCTTTCCATCTTTCTATTCATCTATATCTATCTGTCCTACCTAGCTACCTACCTACCTACCTATCTATCTGTCTATGGCCAATATTTCCTCGGTATGGTCAATATTTCCGGAATTAGACACTGAAATATTTGAGGTAGAGAATTGGCTTTGTCTTGTTTATGTATTTCATGATGTCTTTGTTGCATTGTTGTTTTGAAGCATAGAAATATTGCAGCTATAATATTTCTAATGTTTGCAGGCTGATTCCTTGGGTAGATGGTGGTATGTCGCTGGATTGCCTGGCAGGTGCCCTTCCTGTCACAGATTGGTGTTATCATATTTGCAGCAATGTCCTGGTGGCATGATACAGCTAGACGCGTGAAGAGGTGCAATGTGAGGAGAAGACAAGGTTGAAAGAGTTGGTGGTTTAGTTAAATAATACAAGTTTATTTCATGAAATGTATTAAACACTCTAATTTCACTGTAAATACATATGTGTAATATGTATAAAGGAATAGAGGAGAAATAATTCTTAACAATAAGAGACATACTGTAAACTGCATAAAAGCTAATTTCATTGTGAATGATTTTCAGTATCCAACATGTTACAAGTGTTAATAGGAGGCTTGCAATATAAAATGTTGACGTCATTAGGACTATTACGTAAAGAGAAGGTGTTGAAGGAATAGATATGATGGAGATGCATTGTGTAATGAGTAACCTTCAGTATAGTGACTATAACATTACATGATGGGTGTTTAAGGAATGTAGTTTATCATTTATTAAGTTTATTAAGGAATGCGCGTAGGAACAGGATATATTTATGAAGTCTACTTTAACAAAGGAATGTTTGTATAATGTTGATGATATCTTTTGTAATATACATTTGAATATAAATGTTTGACTATGCCTGTATACTTTGTGTTTTATGGCAATAAAGTATGTATAGTAATATCAGTATAAACAAAATGACATGAAGGAGAAATGCTTCTTGTGGACTTTTTGCTTGATAGCACTTAACTAGTGAGCTAACATAACATGTATTTATGTCATTGAATTCATACCTTACATCGCAATTGAGGCTAACTACACATGTGTATGACTAGATTTCAGTCTGGTGTGATCAGGGCGCACAGCTGAGTAGGACTTAACACGTCGAACGCCTGAGTGGTCCCTGGGGTCTGCTATCTAAATTTTCTTGTGCGCGAAGGCGGTCCATATGGCTGTCAGCATCCCACTTTATTTCGCGAGCTCTACAGGTCACCTGACCGCTGTAGTACCTATTGAATATGGATCGGACAGCTGTGGCCCTTATCAAAGTTTTTCTATCATTGGGGTTTGTATGGGGTTTATTATAGTATCATAAATCTAAACATAATAAGATGCATATCACTATGAATACATTTCATTTTGATCATTTTCAATGAACTTACATTAACATTGATACTGATGAATAAACATTGCATCGTAGTCTCTTGCTTGAAAATATTCGAAATGTGGTGCTTAAGTTACAGAAAAATTACATTATCGAACCTTGTTTGAAAGAGAGTAATTTACATTAGATTTTGTTTGGCAAATATATAACAAAATATAGTACTGAAATCTGTTTGAAAAATATTTACTCTCTAGTCACACCCAGTCATTCTCATGTTAATACTAAACACTTGCAAGTCACTCCCAAATCACTCTTAAGTCACTTTCGATTCACTGTCGTCGATCTTAAGTCACACCCAAGTCTCTCCCGATTCACTCTTAAGTCACTCCCAAGTCATTCTCGATTTGCTCCCGAGACACTCTCGATATACTCCATAGTCAATCTCGATTCACTCCGAAGTCTGCCTAGTCACTCCAAGGTCTTTCAAACAGTAACTCAAGTAAATCTTAAAACACTCCCAAGTCACACGCGAATCATTCTTAAGTCACTCTCAATTCAGTCCTAAGCCAATTTTAAAACTCTCGTAAATCACTGTTAACACACATACAGATAACTCTCGATTTGCTCCCGAGTCACTCTTCATTCACTCGGAAGTCAATTTCGATTCACTTCCAAATCACTTCCAATTGAATCTCACAACACTCCCAAGTCATACTGTCATCACTCAAGTCAGTCTTGATGCACTCTAAGTCACTCCCGATTCACATTCGAGTCACTCCAAAATCACACTTGTCAGTCCTAAGTCCATCTTAAAGCACTTTCAAGCCACTCCGAAATTACGTTTTTCAGTCCCAAGTCAATGTTAAAGCACTCCCAAGTCACTCAAAAATCATTCTTCACTCACTCAAGAGTCACTCTTTGACCACTCGAGTCACTCTCGATTCACTCCCAAAACATTCTCGATTAACTCCCGAGTCACTCTTAGATCACTCTCGATTCACTCCCGAATCACTCTTAGATCACTCTCGATTCACTCCCGAGTCACTCTCGATTCACTCCCGAGTCACTCCTAGATCACTTCTGAGCTACCCTTAGCTCACTCGACTCACTCTGCAGATACTCTCTATTCCATCCCGATTCACTCCCGAGTCACCTCCGCATCAGTCCCGAGTCACTTCCATTCATTGTAGATTCTCTCACTACGAGTCACTCCTGAGTCAATATTGACAATCCCAATTCACCCTTAGTCACTCTGATTTCACCCCTAGTCACTCCCAATTCACCCCTAGTTACTCTCAAATTCACTAGTTGCTCAAAATTTATCCCCGTTACTCTTGATTCGTTCCCGAATTTTTCCCTATCCACTCCTAGTCACTCCCAAAATCATCCTACCTACTCTCTACTCACTCCTAGTCACTCCCAATTTACTGCTAGTCACTCCCGAAACAAGTCACTCCAAATTAACTGTTAGTCACTCCAAATTAACTCCATGTCTCTCCTAACCACTCCCTATTCTTTCCCAAAATCACACCTAGTCGCTCCCAATTAACTCCCAGTCACTCCGAAATTCACGCCTAGTCACTCTGAAATTCACACCTAGTCACTCCCAAATTTACTCCTAGTCACTGCGAAATACATTTCCACTAACAAATGTACATCTCGTCACTCCCAAACTCCTGGTCACTCCAAATTTATATCTGTCACACTTTATTCACTCCAGAATTTCTCCCTATTCACTCCTAGTTACTCCAAAATTCACTCAGTTACTCCGAATTCACTCTTAGTCAATCTAAAAACAAGTCACTCCAAACTCACTCTTAGTCACTCCCATTTCAATCCTACTCACTCCAAATTCACTCCTAATGATTCTCAAAAGCAAGTCACTCACATTTCTGTCACTCCCAATTCACCTCTCTCCTAATCACTCCAAGTCACTCCCCATTCACTCCTAGTAGCTGCCGATTCACTCCTAGTCACTCCCGATTAACTCCTAGTCGCTTACGATTCACTCTAGTCACTCCGAAAGTAACTTACAGGCTCTCCCAAATTCATTCCTAGTGACTCCGAAATTCATTCGTAGTCACTTCCAGATTCAATCCTAGTCATCTCCAAAATACATTCCTTCACTTCCAATTCACTCTTACTCACTCCCATATGCACTCCTAATCACTCCCAAATTCTATTCTCGCCACTCCCTATACACTCTGTAACTCCCAATTTACTCCTACTCACTCGTAAATTCAGTCCTAGTATATCCGAAATTCACTCCGTCACTCAAATTTACTCCTAGTCACTCCCACATTCACTCAGTCATTCCCAAATTAAAAAATTTAAAAGTCTTCAGTTTATCAAATTCCAAAGAATTTCAAAATTCACAAAATTTTTCAATGTTTCAAACTTCAACATTTCAAAATTTTCAAAATATTTCAAAATTCATAAGAAAATTCAAAAAATTTCAGAAATCTTAAAAAATCTTCAAATTTCAAATTTATTGAAAAAAATTTTGGAAATTTTGAAATTCTTTGAATTTTTAAAACTCTTGGAATTTTTCTTCGAATTTTATAAATTTTTTTAAAATTTTGGAAAACTCAAAATTTTGAAATTTTTTCACTTTTGAATAATTTTGGATTTTTTTTATTTTGAAAAATTTTGAATTTTCTTTCGAATTGTGAAAAATTTTGAAATTTTTTTGAATTCTAAAAGTTTTCAAGATTTATTAAATTTTGTAAAATTTTGAAAATTTTTTTGAATTTTAAACTTTTTTGAATTTTGAAAAAAAATTCTAAATTTTGAAATATTTTCAATTTTGAAAATTTTTGAAAATTTTTTTGAATGGAATAAATTTGGAAAAATTTTGCAAATTTTAATTTTGAAGTTTGAAATTTTTAATTCTAAGTTTTAAAAATTACTTAAATTCAAAATTTTGAAATATTATTGAATTTTAAAAAAATTTTTAAATTTTTTGCATTTTGTAAATTTTTGAAAATTTTGAAATTTTCTGAATTTTAAAAAATTTTCAAATTTTATGAAATTTTGTAAAATGTTGAAAACTTTTGAAAAATTTAACCTTTTCTTTGAATTTTGAAAAAATTTTGAAAATTTTAAAATATTTTTAAATTTTGAAATTTTCTTGAATTGAACAAAGTTTGCCAATTTTTGGATTTTGAACTTTGAAAACTTGAAAGTGTTGAATTGTCGAAGTTTTAAAAATTTCTCAAATTCAAATTGTTGAAATTTTATTGAATTTTTGAAGAATTTTGAAATTTTTTTGGATCTCGAAAGATTTTGAAATTATTTTGGATTTTGAATTTTTTTGAAAATTTTGGAAATTTTTTAATTTTCAAAAATTCTGAATATTTATGGAATTTTGAAAATTTTGAAAAATTTTCATTTTTTAATTTAGAAAAATTTTCGATTTTGAATTTTGGAGTGACTGTGACTAGGATTAAATTTAGGAATGACTGGTTGAGAATTTGAGTGACTAGGGTTGAATTTTGGGAGTGACAGCGAGTAAATCAAGAGTGACATGTGTAAATTTGGTGTGACTGGGAGTGAATAGGGAGTGACTGAGTGACTCGGGAGACTAGGAGTAATTTGGGACTGGGAGTGAATTTGGGAGTGACTATGATTGGATATGGAGAAAATTGGGAGTGAATCAAGAGTTAAATTTGGAGTGACTAGGAGTGATTTGTGAGTGACTATGATTTAATTTGAGTGACTAGGGGTGAATTTGGGTGTAACCAGGAGTGAATTTGGGAGTTTATTTTGGGATTGACTATGAATGACTCAAGAGTGACTAGGAGTGATTTTGGAGTGACTAAGGGAATTTGGAGTGAGTAGTAGTGAATTTGGTGTATCAGTGATATGGGAGTGACTAGGAGTGATGTGGGAGTTACTAGGAGTGAATTTGGGAGTTACTAGGAGAAAAATATGGAAAAATTCGGGACTGAATCAAAAGTGAGAGCCTTAAGTGACTAGGAGTGAATTCGAAGTGACTAGGAGTGAATTTAGGAATGACTAGGCGTGAATTTAGGAATGACTAGGAGTGAATTTGTAGAAATTCAGGAGTGAATCAAGAGTGACAGGAATAAATTTCGAGCATCTAGGAATGAATTCTTAGCGACTATGAGAATAGGTTGAGTAGGAGTGAATTGAGTGACTAGGAGTGAATTTGAAACTGACTGGGAGTGATGTTGGCAGTGACTGGGACACTAGGAGTTTCTGAGAGATTACGAGTGACTGGGTGAGACTAGGAGTGGATTGGAAGTGACTAGTATGGGATTGGGCATGACTAGGAGTGGTTCTGGGACTGACTAGGAGTGAATTCAGTGTTACTAGTTCTGGATTGGAAGTGAATTTAGAAGTGACTAGGAGTTAATTTACTAGGAGTAGATAAGGAGTGACTAGTAGTGAATTGACTAGGAGTGAATCGACAGTGATATGTGTGAATTTGGGGGTGAATTGGATTGAGATTCGGAATGACTAGGAGTGAATTTGTGAGTGAAAGAGTGAATTGGGAGTGACTATGAGTGAATTTGGAATTAACTAGGAGTGAATATGGAGAAATTCGGGAGTGAACCAAGAGTGACGTGGATAAATTTGGAACAGATAGGAGTGAATTCGGAGCGACTATCAGTGAATAGGGTGTGAGTAGGAGTGAATTGAGTGAGTAGGAGTGAAATGATTGAATAGGTGTGAACTGAATGACTAGAAGTGTACTTGGCAGACTAGGAATGTATTTGGGAGTGACTAGGAGTGAATTTTGCAGTGACTGGGAGAAACTAGGAGTTAATTGGGAGTGACTAGTCTTGGATTTGGGTGACTAGGAGTGATTCTGGGACTGAATAGGAGTGAATTCTGTGTTACTAGTATTGGATTGGGAGTGAATTTAGAAGAGACTAGGAGTTAATTTTGGTGTTACTAAGAGTGATTAGGGAGTGACTAGTAATGAATAGAGAATGAATGTGTGTATTTGGGAGTGACTAAGAGTGAGTTTCGGAGTGACTAGGAGTGAATTTGGGAGTGGCTAGCAATGGATTTGTTAGTGATTGGGACTGAACTTGTGTGTGGCAGTGACGGAGTGGATTTAGGAGTGCCAAAGAGTGAATTTGGGAGTGCCTAGGAGTGAATTTGGAGAAATTCTGAAGTGAATCAAGAGCGACGGCCGTAAATTTGGAGTGTCTAGGAGTGAATTTGGAGTGACCGAGTGATTTGGGAGTGACTAGGAGTGAATTTTGGATTGACTAGGAGTGAATATGGAAAAATTCAGGAGTGAATCAAGAGTGACATGGATAAATGTGGAGCAGATAGGAGTGAATTTGGAGCGATGAGTGAATAGGTTAATTAGAAGTGAATTGACTAGGAGTAAATTTGGCAGACTAGCAGTGAATTTCTGAGGGACTAGGAGTAAATTTGGAAGTGACTAGAAGTGAATTTGGGAGTGACTAGGAGAAAATTTCGCAGTGACCAAGGATGAATTTTGGAGACTAGGATTGAATATTGGAGTGCATGGAAGTGAATTTCGGAGTGACGGAGTGAATTTGGGACTAGGAGTGAATTTGGCAGTGACTGGGAGTGACATAGATTAGGAGTGACTGGATGAGACTAGGAGTGAATTGGGAGTGATTAGTATCGGATTGGGTACGACTAGGACTGATTGTGGGAGTGACTAGGAGTGAATTGGGGTTACTAGTATTGGATTGGGATTGAATTTGGGACTGACTAGGAGTGACTCGAGTGACTAGGTGTGAATTTGGAAGTGACTAGGAGTGAATTTCGGAGTGACTAGGAGTAAATTTTGGCATGGCTAGAAATGTATTTGTTAGTGATTGGGAGTGAAATTGGGGGTGACTGAATGAATTTACTAGTGTCTGGTGGGTATTTGGTAGTGACTAGGAGTGAATATGGAGAAATTCGGGAGTCAATCAAGAGTGATAGGGATAAATTTGGAGCAACTTGGAGAGAAAAGGGAGTGACCAGGAGTGAATTAGAGGAAATAAGAGGAAAATAGAGGTAAATCTAGGAGAAAATAGAAGGGAAAATGGAGTAAAATATAAGACAAAATAGAGGTAAAATATAGAACAAAATAAATAGGAAATAGATGAGAAACTAGAGGGTAAATAGAGTAAAAATAAAGGAAAAATAGAGAGTGGGAAAATCGAGAAGAAAATAAAGGAGAAAATAGAGGGAAAATGGAAACCATTAAGTAGAGACAAAACAGAGAAGGAAATAGAAAAATAAAGGAGAGGAAAAACAGATATAACTAAAGTGAAACTGGAGAGATAAAATTTTCAAAATTTTTCAAAATTCAAGAAATTTCTAAATTTTCAGTAATCTTACGAATTTTTCAAATTTGAAATTTTTTGAATTAAAAAAAAGGAAATTGTGACATTTTTTGAATTTTGAAAACTTTGGAATTTTTTTTTAATTTTATAAAATTTTTGAAAATTCAAAATTTTTTAATTTTTTTGACTTGAAAAATTTTGAAAAATTTTGAAACTTTTTTGAATTTGAAAAAATTTTCAGATTTTATAAAATTTTGAAAACTTTTGAAAAATTTAAACTTTTCTTTAATTTTAAAAAATTTTCAAATTTCATGAAATTTATTAAAAATTTAGAAAACTTTTGAAAAATTTAAACCTTTTTTGAATGTTGAAAAAATTTTGAAAATTCTGAAATATTTTTCAATTATGAAAAATTTTGAAAATTTTGAAATTTTTAATTGAATAAATTTTGAAAATTTTTGGAATTTTGAAAACTTTTGGAATTTTTTTAATTTTTGAAGTTTTAAAAATTTCTTTAATTCAAAATTTAGAAATTTTATTGAATTTTGAAAAATTCTGAAATTTTTTTTAATTTTGAAAGATTTTGAAATTTTTTTGGATTTTGAAAAATGATGAGAATTTTGGAAATTTTGTAATTTTGAAAAATTTGATTATTTTTCGAATTGTCAAAATTTTGTAATGAAAAAATGTGAATTTTTTTTAATTTTGAATTTGGGAGTGACTGGGAGAGACTAGGATTAAATTTAGGAATGACTAGTTGAGAATTTGGGAGTGACTAGTAGTGAATTTGAGAGTGACTAGGAGAGAATTTGTGAGTGACTAGGAGTAAATGTGGGATTGACTAGAAGTGAATTTAAGTTACTGCGAGTTAATCAAGAGTGACAGGTGTAGATGTGGAGTGACTGGGAGTATATTGAGAGTGACTGAGTGACTTGGGAGGGACTAGGAGTAATTTTGGGAGTGACTAGGAGTGAATATGGAGATATTTGGGAGTGAATCAAGAGATCCTTAAATTTGGAGTCACTAGGAGTGAATTGGGAGCGACTAGGATTGAATTTGTGAGTGACTAGGAGTACATTTGGGAATGACTAAGTGAATTTTGGTCTGACTAGGAGTGACTCAAGAGTGACTAGGGGTGAATTGGAAGTGACTAGGAGTGAATTGGCAGTGACTAGGAGTGAATTTGGTGTAACAGTGATTTGGGAGTGACTAGGAGTAATTTGGGAGTTACTAGGAGTAAATATGGAGAAATTCGGAACTGAATCAAGAGTGAGAG
This sequence comes from Periplaneta americana, assembly GCF_040183065.1. Lineage (NCBI taxonomy): Eukaryota > Metazoa > Arthropoda > Insecta > Blattodea > Blattidae > Periplaneta > Periplaneta americana. Next base: position 132,312,492 of record NC_091118.1, on the reverse strand, counting down.
CCTTAAATTTGGAGTGACCAGGAGTTAATTGGAAGTGATTAGGGATGAATTTTTGGGAGACTAGTATTGAATATTGGAGTGAATTTGGCAGTGACTGGGAGAGAGTAGGAATGAACTGGGAGTGACTAGTATTGGATTTGGAGTGACTTGGAGTGATTCTGGGATTGACTAGGAGTGAATTCGGGGTTACTAGTATTGGATTGGGAGTGAATTTAGAAGTGACTAGGAGTGAATTTAGGAGTTACTACGAGTGGATATGGAGTGACTAGTAGTGAATTGACTAGGAGTGACTCGAGAGTAATGTCTTTGGGGGTGACTAGGATTGAATTTCGGAGTGACTAGGAGTGAATTTGGTAGTGGCTGGCATTGTATTAGTGATTGGGAGTTAACTTGGGTGTGGCAGTGACGGAGTGAATTTGGGAGTGCCTAGGAGTGAATTTGGTAGTGACTAGGAGTCAATATGGAGTGACCGAGTGAATTGGGAGTGACTAGGAGTGAATATGGAGAAATTCGGGAGTGAAGCAAGACTGACATGGATAAATTTGGAGCAAATAGGAGTGAATTCGGAGCGACTATGAGTGAATAGGAGTGAATTGAGTGACTAGGAGTGAATTGAATGACTAGGAGTGAATTTGGCAGACTAGCAGTGAATTTCTGAGTGACTAGGAGTGAATTTGGAAGCGACTAGAAGTGACTTTGGGAGTGACTAGGAGAGAATTTCGCAGTGACCAAGGATGAATTTTGGAGACTAGGATTGAATATTGGAGTGACTGGGAGTGAATTTCGGAGTGGCGGAGTGAATTTGGGACTAACTTGGAGTGAATTTGGCAGTGACTGGGACACTAGGAGTTACTGGGAGATTAGGAGTGACTGGGTGAGACTAGGAGTGGATTGGAAGTGACTAGGAGTGGTTCTCGGAGTGACTAGGAGTGAATTGGGGTTAGTAGTATTGGATTGGGAGTGAATTTTGGGAGTGACTAGGAGTTAATTTGGGAGTTAGGAGTGGTTAGGGAGTGACTAGTAATGAATTGAGTGATTAGGAGTGAATCGAGAGTGACTAGGTGTGAATTTGGGAGTGACTAGGAGTGAATTTTGGTGTGGCTAGAAGTGGATTTGTTAGTGATTGGGAGTGAATTTGGGGGTGACTATGACTGAATTTGCTAATGTCTGGAGGGAATTTGGCAGTGACTAGGAGTAAATAGGGAGAAATTCGGGAGTCAATCAAGAGTGATAGGGATAAATTTGGAGCAACTTGGAGAGAATAGGGAGTGACCAGGAGTGAATTAAAGGAAATAAAGGGAAAATAGAGGTAAATCGAGGAGAAAATAGAAGGGAAAATGGAGTAAAATATAAGACAAAATAGAGGGAAAATATAGGACAAAATAAATAGGAAATAGATGAGAAACTAGAGGGTAAATAGAGTAAAAATAAAGGAAAAATAGAGAGTGGGAAAATCGAGAAGAAAATAAAGGAGAGAATAGAGGGAAAATGGAAACCATTAAGTAGAGACAAAACAGAGAAGGAAATAGAAAAGTAAAGCAGAAGAAAAACAGAGATATAAGTAAAGTGAAACTGGAGAGAAAATAGACGAGAATATAAGGGGCAATTAGAGGAGAAAATGGAGGGCAAAATAGAGGGAAAATACAGGTGGAAAATTGGAGCGAAAATGTAGAGAGGAAATAGAAGGGAAAACAGGAAAAATAGGGGGAAAGAGAGGAAAAATGGAGGGGAAGATAGAGACGAAAATAATAGAAGTAGAGGAGAAAGTAGACAGTAAATTTATGAAAAATTAGAGGTAAAATATAGGGTAAAGTAGAGGGGAAATAAAGGAGAATATAGAGGGGGAAATAGGGGAAAGATTTAGGACAAGATGTAGAGGAAATAGAGGAGAAAATAGAGGGAAAATAGGGGAAAATGGAGAGGATAGTGAGATAATATAGTAACTACAGGGTAAATAGAGAGAAATTGAAGGGTAGTGTAAAGTTGCAGCAAGATTGAAGGAGCGGACATAAAGGTCCCGTCCATTATCCAAAAATGGGACCGTAGCAATTTATTTAAATGTGAATTAGTGGCAAATATAACTTTCACGTTGTCCTCCGGTTCAAAATACAACAACCACCTTTCTCCTTGTACGGTCTTAGTGTATCTGTCGGCTATAACGTTCAGTTCGTCAATATTCCTTGGTTCAGGTGGTAGGTGCAGCTTCCTGGTACGGCGCACTTTTTTTTAATAGATGGTTTCTTTGGCAGATTCACATTGGCTTCGCTTGCAATACGCTGTAACTCATTTTGAATAATGACAGACGTTCGTTCTCGGGAAGTCCCCGTCCTTGCCTTCATGTTCTCTACACATTCCTTTGCCTTAATCCTTCCCCAGTCTGCAGAATGATTCTTGTGTTCAGACGGTTCTTTGACGACACTGCTTCCATTTTCTGATAATGTGACTGTTGCATTACACTCACCATGCATGTCACAGCGCCAAACAATTCCATTCTTATTTTCTCCAAGTCTCGTGTACATGTAGCCAAGATATATTAATTTGTCAGAGCCTCTTTCTGTTTTTTTGTGAAGCGAATTTCTTCCGCCATAGCTCCGAATTAGTTTACAGCTTATGGATTTGTCTTGTGTTACCATAGAGAGGAGAGGGGAGGGGAGAGGAGTGGAGAGGAGAGGAGGGGATGTGATGGGGAGGGGAGGGAGAGGAGAGGAGAGGAGAGGAGAGGAGAGGAGAGGAGAGGAGAGGAGAGGAGAGGAGAGGAGAGGAGAGGAGAGGAGAGGAGAGGAGAGGATTAATTGCCAAAAATTAGTGCAAAAAATTATCTCACATTTCTAAAATCGTTACTTACTGTAAAATATCAATTTTTCATTTTAGAAATTTACTTACTATTGGTATCCACTTCAACTCCTACTTCATCTCACAATTTCACAATAAGATACCGGGTTTGGTGATCGGGATGAGTCTGATTTCAAAGAACAGGTCTGTTGTAAAGATTGCATGGATTCACTGGATACATGTACAGTACAGGTCGCTGATAGCTGAAAAAATGAGGAGATTCATTCCACCTGTTACCAGCGGGCTAACAGGCTAGGTAGCAATAGACTGAATAGTCTTTGTCTTGGATGTCTCCATTCCATTAAATTTAGGCATTCCTTCCAGCAAGGTCAGGCTTCATTGAATTTAGAATTCTGACAGTTGTGAATCTTTATTTATTAGATCTTCTACTTCATGTACGGTATATGATAATATTGAGGAATATAATTTTCGAAAAGATGTACATATCCATAATAAATAATGGGTTCAATAAAAATTTTACTTTACCTCAATGTAGATCAAGTAAAATAATTCTTGGTTGGTTGGTTGGTTGGTTGGTTGGTCAGTCGGTTAGTTAGTGGGGTTTAAAAAGGGCGTGTCAGTTACTATGGCTATTTGCGCCCTTATCTAAAATTCTTCAAAAAAACTAAAACACAAACAATACAATAACCTGAATACTACCATGAACTAAAATAACATTATCACATTAAAAACGAAGTACACAAATGCATTATCAACGAGGTGATTTGTAAAAAAATCATCAAAATGAGCAGTTTTCTGACCCAACCAACATTATAAAATCTCTGATTTCAGAACTATTACTGGAGTCTTCGTTATTCATTAAGAAGAATTTTAAAGATTTATCTACAGTCATATCCTGTCTGCAGGCGCCAGTTATAGAAACACCCAGAGCTCTCCACTTCGTAATTAAACTTATTCAAAAACTGAACGAATCAGAATCTGTTTGCTGGGGGTGAAGGACCAAATTAAAAAATGTTCTTGAAAAAAACACTGGATTTGCAATTGTGTGTCCCATAAAGTACGTTTTATTTGAGTCTAACAGTGAATGTAAATCCATGAAAAGAGATTCGTGTAATATCCTATTCTATCTGTATGCACCTGTCACATCATGTGACATTGAACGAAGTTTCTCTAGATACAAATTTATTTTGAGTGAAAATAGGAGATGCTTTTCTTTTGATACATTGCGAATGTGTCTTGTAATTCTGTGCAATGAATTGTGAGGAATTGTATTTTATGTAATACTGTATATGTTTTCTTTTCTTCTCACACACGGAAAATAATTATTTTAGATTGTTAAAACATGTAGGCTACAGTACAATGTTAATTGAAACCTGTATCGTTAGAAAATTCTTTTCTGTACTAGAAACGCACTGTATATATTATATGGTATTTGTAAACGTGAACATTTATTTTGTAACCTAATGTGACTGAGACAACAAGAAACTGCACTCTCCATCTCCCATTTCCCTTCATATACACAACACAGGTCCACACCTGTGGAGTAACGGTCAGCGCATCTGGCCGCGAAACAAGGTGGCCCGGGTTCGAATCCCGGTTGGGGCAAGTTACCTGGTTGAGGTTTTTTCTGGGGTTTTCCCTCAACCCAATGTGAGCAAATGCTGGGTAACTTTCGGTGCTGGACCTCGGACTCATTTCACCGGCATTATCACCTTCATTTCATTCAGACGCTAAATAACCTGAGATGTTGATACAGCGTCGTAAAATAACCCAATAAAATAAAATAAATACACAACACAGTCCTCCATGCGTTCATAACGTCAAGCATTTCTTTATCCTAGACCGAGGCTTGGTTATTGATCGATTATGTCAATCAGAGTGCTGCATTGGAGTTAAATCGCTCACTTGAACTCCGTCGAGTGTCGCACCCTCGAGTGAGGTAAGATTGGTCGTGATACGCTCGTAATAAATAGAAGCACAGTACAAGGTCATCTCACAGACATGTCTTATCTTGTATGGAAGGCGACAGATAAGATACACATATGTTTTGCTCACACGCTAAAAATAAGGCTTTATTTTCTGCGTTTATGACAAACATTTAATAGAACAGTCTAATGGAACGTACCAAAACAGTAACATGAAGTTATAAATAAAATAGTATGAAAAACTTCGATATACAGTTATTATTGTTAATTAATAATTATTCAATACTTCATTTACCACACATATATAATATGATAGGTCCATACATAGTGTTCCGCCTATATACTGCGACAATGTAGAAACATTTTACAAAATATTATTGATATAACAGTAGATTAATAACAATATTAGTACAGAGATAACATCACAGAAAATATAATAAAACGAATAATCATGCTGCACAACTGTTACAGGCGCAAAGATTGATACACTAATTATTAGAAATTATTATTATTATTATTATTATTATTATTATTATTATTATTATTACTAGAAAACTTGATACGGTTCTTGCATTATCGTGATTGTGTTCTCCGTTTATAATAATTACATTTACATCCAATAACATCTATCAGATGTGGCAAAAACAAAATTGTGTGGGGGGAAAAAAATAAAAAAAGAAAAGCATTTACCTACAACATTTATGTTACATTTTAAAGCAAGTTTTGTAGTTGTGCAATGGAGAAGTTAGTTAAACACTGCAAAGTTTTTAAATGATAAACATCTATGATGTTACTACACAGTGCGTCACTGTAACAAGAACGAATGTCTAACGCTCAGCTTATACCGTTCGAGGATTTATCGCTCACGACAATTTTACCCATCATGCATGTACGCTACCTATTGGATTATGCTATGAACTACTTGGCGCTCGAGCGAAAACATCCGATGCAGACCTCTGGTGTCAATATTACCAATGTGCTTGTCATGGCAATGGGATTATTTGACTTGTGACTGTCTTATGATATGATCAAACTATCAGAATTGTACCACGATTAAACATATTACAATGACATTAAAGATACTGGCACAAATGCTGTATATATGATTGTTATACTTTAATCAACACAACCTTACCATAATTTTGTGTTTCATCATATTTCATGTAGGTCTACTTTATTCTCAAGACAAATATTTTTCCAAACATAAACATTTATTGTCATAGAAATGCAGTATACGAACAATCCACAAGTGAGTATTGTTGCACAAATTTGTGTAAAATCCGTTTCCACAGTTTCACTGCTCACATTTCAATCCAATCACAATCAGAAATAATTTACATTTTATTATACTTATTTCAATTTCACGATGTTATCATCAGCACACATATAAGACATAATAACTTTACAACAACAAGAGATACTGACTGTAGTTTACATGAAATATTTTGAACATAAAGGTATTTCAAAACTTGACAGCGAATTTTGAATAAAACGTGTGTAATATTCAACACAGGTATTAAGAAGATTTGCCTGTAGAAATCTTTATGACCTACAGAAATAAATAACTAATTTCACAAATACGAAGCTTTGACTAAAAACAAATCAGTTGAAACAGAAGTGATGGAAGGTTCGGCCAAAAAACAATGCATCAATTTATCCAATAACGTGGAAATCACTTTACTAGATATTAGCATCTCATGCACGTCAAACTCATCAGAATACAACCAACAACGCTGCAGAAGTGATGTCAGCATAACATACCTTCCTACTGAAATCTTAGAAATCATCCTAGAAAACCTTACTTTCAATGAAATCTCAAAGGTACGTGAAGTTTGCAGAAGATTTAGAGATGTGGGTAATAATATTCTGAACCTCAAATTTTGTAAGCTAAAAGACTACGTCGATAGTATTCTATGTTCCGTGCTGAAAGAGGAGAAGGAAGTACGTCTGCAACGACAGTACTATGCTACAGATCCAGAGAGATACTTAGAAGGTAAACCAAAACAAAAGGTACCGTCTGTAAGGGAGGAACTGAATTTGGTTCGTTGTCGTGGACTACTGAATATCATATGCACACAAATTCGTCTTCTGAGGGCTGTGTCATACCGTTTTCTATTCCTCAACAAGTTCCCTCCAAACATTCGTCACACAAGTTCATTCTTTGCCGGAAAAATTATTGATGAGATCTATCGCATTTTAAGAATCGTAAGATTGAGAAGAATCAGGAGGAAAGACATGAACGTGGAAGTTTTTATAAAACTTGTAGACTCTTGGATTGATTTCTTCCATGACAGAATAGAACCAGCATTGGTAATAGGGAAATCTTCATCAAATCAGACACCAGGACAATGTGTTTTACTCTTTGGAAGCAAGATTATCGATCTCTTGGAATGCTGCTTGGATTGCACCAAAGACATAACTGTTACCCTCGATTCTGACGGCTGGTGTTATATTAGAGGAGAGTACAAAATGCATAGATCATTTTTCACTTGTTTCTCTAATGCTCATTCTGGCCACGAGTTTACAGAACCACTAACAGACCAAGAACAGAGAAGTTTTCATGAGTGTCTTCGTTTGTTGATCAACAGAAGCAATGAATACCATCTCTCTCAGACACAGATCGAAGACGAGAATGCTTTATCCGTTAGCAAAAATACGTGGTCATTCACTGGATGTTATGAAGGTCTTAACGAATGCGACAACACAATATATTTCTATGGTCACTTCAGTAAACTTGGATATCGCAAGAAGTTTCTTGATCAAGAAAGTAATCCTGAAATCCGTGAAGAAGACCTAGATCTAACAATTAAAGTGAACTTAAAATGTCGAAAAGAACTCGCACCAGTTGACATGCTTCTCAATTGGTTAAAAGAATCTGCATGTGACGAGGAAGAAGACCAGAATAGTCTGCCTACAGGTCCTGACCTGGAACTTAAACTTGAGATCCAGTGTCCTGCAGCTCAGCTCAATGGCAACAGATTGTCCTCGGTTTACAGATGTTTAATACAGCACAGATACATAAGAGATATACCTGCAGAATTTTACACATCAGAGGATGAAATTGTAATAAGTCCATTAGACAATTCAGTGAAACGTGTGATTTTTGTAAATCGCGGCAATATCAAATGGAAATAAGTTGTTTTATTTTCATACTTTCTTAACATTTTATTCTTTTTACTTATATTTTACGTATATCTTTATTTTCGATAACTTGTATTTTTATATTGCAAGTGTACACTTATCTATGTAAATGTAAATAATGTTATAATATGCATAAGACAAAATGAATAACTTATGAAACGAGATTCATTCAATTAGTGACATGTAATTCTATTGTACAGTTGTAAATTTATATTAAAAGAAGTCATCAAACATGAGTAATGCACACATTTTAAATATTTTGAACTCTTCTTGTGTCTCAATGGACAAAAAAAATCGAAAGTAAATAAAATCTTTTAAAATATCTGTAGTACTGTAAGTCATTCCTTCTTGTACTAAACAAGAAAAGAACCTTTTTATTGTAATAGTTATTTATAGTAACGACTAGAAAAGAGGTAGCTTGAAAGTGAGTTTTACTAATGAGCACTGATATTTCAAAATAAATTAAACATAAGCAATAGGCTTATGGGGATCCTGAAGAAAATTGGCATGGATTGGAAAGAGAGGAGACTGTTCAGTAACCTTTAACTGAAACGAGTCAAAGTCAGGATAAGAGAAGAAATGTCAGAAGGAAGTGAAATAGGGAGAAGAGTAGAATACGGATGCTCTTTATCATCTACCCTGTTCAACATCTACTTGGAGGATTTAGTGAAGAACTTTTTCAGAACATGGGAGGAGTGATAGTAGGAGGAAGAAGAATAAACTGTATAAAATTTGCTGATGATATGGGTGTTAGCAGAAGAGGAGATGATACTAAGGGCTATGCTACTAAAGCTAAATGACAGCTGTGAGCAGTATGGAATGAGGACAAATGCCAACAAGACGAAGACTATGGTCATAGGAAGAAAAGTAAAGAAGGTAAACTTGCGAATTCTAAATAAGGCAGTAGAGCAAGTGGACAGCTTCAAATACTTGAGGTGTACTATAAGCAATAATATGAGCTGCTGCCAAGAAGTCAAAAGGGGAATAGCAATGACAAAGGAAGCTTTTAATAGAAAAAGGAGCATCTTCTGCGGACCTCTGGAGAAAGACTAGTGAAGTACTTTGTGTGGAGTGTAGCATTGTATGGGGCAGAAACATGGACATTACGACTAAGTGGAGAGAAATGACTACAAGCATTTGAAATGTGGACATGGAGAAGGATGGAATGTGTCAAATGGACAGACAGAATAAAAAACGAAGCTGTGTTGGAAGGAGTGGGTGCAGAAAGAATGATGCTGAAACTGATCAGAAAGAGGAAAAGGAATTGGCTGGGTCACTGGTTGAGAAGGATCTATCTACTGAAGGATGCACTGGAAGGAATGGTGAATGGGAGAAGAGTTTGGGGCAGAAGAAGATTTCAGATGATAGACGACATTATGATATATGGATCATATGAGGAGACAAAGAGGAAGGCAGAAAATAGGAAAGACTGGAGGATACTGGGTTTGCAGTGAAAGACCTGTCGTTGGGCAGAACACTATGAATAAAAGCAATAGGCAACAATATGAGTACAATACCTTATGTACTAAAGGGTGTTTAAAAATGCTCTGTCAATATGCTAGGAGGTAAAGTGGGTTAATGATTTGCAACAAAAAATATAGTGTTATTTTTCCGCATTTTGGACTGCCTCTAGTAATCAAAAAATAAAATTTTGTAGTATTAACAGAGGCTTTACTACATGCTAACTTACACTGAGTCTGGCTTTAAGTGGGCAATTACAAAATTAACAGTGATCGGATATAATATAATATTGTTTTCAGAAAATGTACGGTAAGTACTTTCTTGTGTTAAATTTTTAACGTACCTTGTTAACATGTTTCGACCTATTTTCGGAACTGGTTGTTGTTGGTCTTGGTGCCTCTTGTTTCCTGTGTGGGTGCCTTCGTAGTGTAGAGTCAAAGAGTGTATGTGTTTTGAAATTGTGTTGTGTGTTGAGAATACCGTTGGGGTGTGTTTTCATGTGTCTGTATATTTCATATTGTTCTAGTGTGTTGAGTTTCTGGCTTTTTGGTTGGATGTGCAGTATTTCCATGTCTGTGTTGATGTCTCTGTAGGTGTGGTTGGCATTTGTGATGTGTTCTGCATATGTGGAGGTGTTTTGTAATTTTGTTATGGCTGTGATGTGTTCTTTGTAACGTGTTTGAAATGATCTGCCTGTCTGTCCTATGTAGAAGTTGTTGCAGGTGTTACATTTGAGTTTGTACACGCCTGTGTGGTTGTATTTGTTTGTTTGTGTTGTTTGTGTATTGAGATGTTTTTGTAGAGTGTTAGAGTGTTATTTGTTCTGTATGCGATGTTGTAGTTTAATTTCTTGAATGAGGTTGCAATTTTATGTGTGTTTTTGTTTTCGTATGTTAGTGTGATGTATTTTTTGTGTTCTTGTGTTTGTGTTGTATTCTTCTGTTTTTTGTGGTTTTGTTTTGTCTTATGTATTATGTTGTCTATTATGTTGGGGTTGTATCCGTTTTCTTGTGCTATGTATTTGATTGTGTTTAGTTCTTCGTTGTAATCCTGTTGGTTCATTGGTATGTTGAGTAGTCTGTGTACCATTGTTCGGAATGCAGCTTGTTTGTGTTGTGTGGGGTGGTTGGATGTGTTGTGTATATGTGTTGTTGTTGTTGTGGGTTTTCTGTATACTTTGAATGTGTGTTTGTTGTCTACTTTTGTTATTGTGATGTCTAGAAAATTTATGGATTTGTTGTTTTCAATTTCTAATGTGTAGTGTAGCTTTAGGTGTATTTTGTTTATGTGTTGATGTAGGCTTTGGATCTGTCTTTTGTTTCCTTTGTATAGTATTAGTATGTCATCTACATATCTGTGCCAATATATGGTGTTGTCTGCGTGTTTGTTGTTGTCTTTATTTAGTATCTATGTCTGTTCTATGTTCTGTTCTATGTGTGACATACATACTAAACCTAGTTGCGATGCGTCCTGTTGAGAGAGAGGGACGGGGAGGGGAGGGGGAGGAGAGGGAGAAAGAGAGAGAGAGGGGGGGGGCTATTATTTTGGTAGATATTCCCTTTCTTAAATTACTGATCCACAATTTTCCACTGTTGTGTAAGTATTCATGGCAAGGTATGAGACACAACCACTGGATTCAACTAACTCTGACTCTACACCTTTTTTCCAAAGAGATTACAAGGCTGTACTGTATGTCCCACTTGCTACTTTACCTGGCATTGGCATCACAATATATGCTGCAAATAGCCACCATTCTCTTGCAGACAGGCCTAAACACACCTCATATTTCAGAAGATCTGGGCAAGCATATTATCCTGAGGAATGGTCTGAATTTCTTGGCAATATCTTCATTCCTGTCACAGTCATCACCAAAATGCCGGATAAAGTAGTGAGTGGGACATACTGTATATACGAACATTAGACTGTATAATTTTAAATGTAAGGATAACCAAAGGCGAACTAACTCGTTCATATTATATTCTATATATTTACTGTTTAATATTTACTCTATTTCTGTAAATATATTCAAATAAAGGCTACATTTTTTACAGAATATGCATTTCGGCAAAATATTGAAGCTACATAATTAAATTTTCTTATTTGGTTATTTAACAATGCTGTATCAATTACATATAGTGTTAGTTTGAAGATCTAGGGGAAAAGACCTTTGGGGAGACCAAGGCGTAGATGTGAGGTTAATATTAAAATAGATTTGAGGGAGGTGAGATTTGATGTTAGGGATTGGATTAATCTTGCTCAAGATAGGGAGTGATGATGGGCTTATGTGAGGGCGGCAATGAACCTCCGGGTTCCTTAAAAGTCTCGACTACTAGGTTATTTAGCATTGATGGAAACAAACCCGAGAGCAACTCCAGATCAGCAGCCAAATATGCTACCACCTGAGCTATGCCAATGGCCTATAATTAAATTTGTATTAAAGGTATGTAGTGTATCATTTTGACTCTGAGTCATTTTCGTATATGATCAAGTCAGGAACAGTAGGAACATAGCTAAAGATATTAATCCTGCAACACGTGAGATCCAATGGTAAGTATATGTGCTTCATTAAGGCAATATAAATATCATTTCGAAATGAAACTCTATTGGAAAATAGTACGTAAATTATTGTATTCTTAATTAATATGCATGATTAAATTAATATACATAATTGTAAATTAGTCTTATTTGAAACATGTTACACTTTAAAAAAAAAAAACATGTCACTGTTTCTACAAGAATCAGCCTGACTAGTGTTACAAATACAAAGCAACAAAGATTCCACATTTTAAAGAAAATATTATATCATTTTAACATATTAAATCATGAACATAACCTCTAGAAAGTAAACAGTGCTGATGCATTAACACACTAACATTAATGCAGTTCAAATAATGTAAAAATAAATATGTCTTTGTAATATTAAAATTAAATTATACTGTATCGAAAGGCATAGAAGAATAAAAGGACACAAGGCCATTAAATTCATCAAAGTTCTGTTAATGCTTATACATTTTCACCTCATTTACACTAATATGTATTAACAATAAAAATAAATAAACCATTTTTGCGTTTTAATAAATGTTCAAAATTAATTCTGATTGCTGGAAAGACGTACTGGTAATTGAAATTATTTTTCAATTTTCCTTTATAAGGTGGATGTTAGATTCTTTTATCAGAATTACAAAAAATATATATATAAAGTTTCCGATATTATAAAGAATTTGCAATTTTACTTTAAGAAGGTCTAAACATTAACTTTTGAATTCATAGTACCTATCACAACACCAGCTTTAAAATAAACAATATCACATTTCCAAAATTTAATGACATTCATTAAAATATTATAAAATTTTCACAGTGACAATTAACTTTATCAATGTTCTCCTCTGCTTTATACTTGTTCATACTGATGTGGATGATGAAGGCCTTCCTCGTCTTAATTTAGAAGTGTGAGGAAATCCATTTCTGAGACAGAAACATCTACAGGACGGAGTCATTACTCTCAGTGACCCAAGATAAATGAAAATTACTAGTAAAGTTGAATTCTGATGTAGGTTAAAAATGGCCAGTAAATTTTGCTCTCCTATTCAGGGACAGGATTTATTTATATTTACATCCTATAAGTGTACGACACAAACCTCTAAGCTTCAGTTCTCTTCCATGCTAAAGATGTTTTATCGCCCTTAAAAATCCAGTGTCAACCAGGACTGAACCCATAATACAAAACGTGTGTGTCCTGCTTTTCTCTCCCATAGATCCTAGCTAGCCAACAAAAAATAAAGCATGATTTTTTGTGCATATAAATCTGTGTCTGCATTACTGTCCATCTTATACTTCTCACAATTTATTAAACACAATGAATCATCTGTTATGTCCTGACAGACTAGACATTGACACAGAATCATCTACAGCATCGCAAGAATGGAACCACCAGTATAGGACTTTTCAAAATGTTATTGTGACTACTAAAGCCAACGATCAAGACAAACTCCGTCTTCTAGTTAATCATATTTCTGCTCCAATTTACGATTATATCAGTGAATGTGGGACAATTAATGATGCAATTGCCACTTTGAAGAATCTATTTGTAAAGTAAAGCCAACAAAAGAATATTTGCACATCACAAACTTGGAACACGAAAACAGCAATAAGGTGAGTCAATTACAACTTATCTTGAGGTATTGAAGCAACTAAGCAAAGAATGTAATTTCAATGCGGTGACTGCATAAACGAACAGAGATGACTGTATCCGTGATGCTTTCATCAGTGGATTGCATGAATCATATATATGCCAGAGACTTCTTGAAAGTCCAAATTTTTCTCTGAACGATGCCTTCAGACAGGTATGGGCTTTAGAACAAGTTCAACAACAATCATCTTTCTACCAGATTTCTGCATTGATGACTCTAAATTCTGTTCACAAACGAGGAATTTAAGAACGTGTCAGCAGCTGTTACTGTGATTTGTTACTTCTGTGGCTTAGGAAAGCACCCAAGAACTGTTTGTCCTGCAAGGGAAGCTGTCCGCAAAGGCTGCGGCAAAAAAAGGTCACTACAATAAGGTATGCCAGCAACAATCTCCGAATAAACAAACTGTTATTACGTCTTTCTGCATAGCAAGTGTGTCCACTGGTTTATCCAGAGCTCTTGTGCTTTTTTCTCTGAATGGAAAATTTATCTCAGCCCTCATTGATACAGGGAGTTCATTAAGTTTTGTTAATGAAAAGATTGTATGTAAACTACAATTGCCTACTGTCTGGGACACTGGTAGAGAAGTTTCTATGGCGAGAGTAATCACCTTGCAGTGGTAAATATCATGTAAAACTGACACTCCAAGGTCACACTTATGAAAATGTTGTGTTATGTATTCTTCCTAACCTCTGCTCAGATATCATTATTGATCATGACATTCTAAAAAACACTCTAGTGTTAGCATTCAATTTGGTGGTAACCAAGATCATCTCATAATTTGCGATTCATCTCAAGCACTTATCGAGCCTGCTCCCCTTTTTCAGAACTTAATGCCAAATCTAAAACCCATTTCCATAAAATCTCGAAGTCATACTGAATCAGATAACAAATTCACTAAAACTGAAATATCAAATTTGTTGAAAGATGGCATCATTGAGGAAAGCTGTTCATCATGGTGAGCCCAAGTTCCGGTCGTGTCAGATGAAAACCATAAGAGGCATATGGTTGTAGATTATTCACACTATAAACCATTATACTCATCTTAATGCCTATCCTTTGCCAAGAATTAACGATTTGGTTAACAAAGTTGCTAATTATGAAGTATTTAGTACAATCAATCTCCGCAGTGCCTACTATCAAGTCCCTATTAACGAAGACAAACTTTATACAGCATTTGAGGCTTGTGGTAAATTATTTCAATTTACAAGAATTCCGTTTGGTGTTACCAACAGTGTGGCTGCTTTTGAAATGAAATTGACAGTATTATTGCCAATGAATAACTTAAAGACACAGTAGCTTACCATGATGATGTAACAGCATGTGATAGAAACTAGGAAGAACATGACGCTAATTTCAAACAATTCATGGAAATATCTGAAAAATACAGATTGACTATAAACAAAATAAATCGAGACCCTAGAGACTTGCATCTTCCCAGTAATTCTATATGGATGTCAAACATGGGCCCTAACTTCTAAACAATACGCAATGATCCAAACATGCAGAAGAAAGATGCAAAGGAAAATACAAGGAGTCACTCTGAAAGACAGAATCTCAAACGTCAACCTACAAAAACTGACTAACAGCTGATGCAGCAGATGAGCCAGGATAACGAAGTGGAAGTGGGGAGGCCACGTGGCAAGAATGGAGCAGTCACGAAGGACTCATGCATAGGAAGAAGAAGCCAAGGAAGACCAAGACTCAAATGGGCAAATTTGTTAGTGATAACAGCAAGCAACCAGTGGTCAAGAAAAGCAAAAGATAGAAAGTAGTGGAAAAAACTATGACTTAATCTAACAGCAACCAACAATTAAGAATGTAAAAGTGTATAGATTTTAGGACACAAAAACTAAAGTGGTAGAGGAATGCAAACAGACAAAAATGTATCTCATCTGAAATAGCTAACCAGGCGAGAAACAATGAACTACCCCTCTTTTAGGAGGCCTTGCCCTTTAAGGGACAAAATGGCTAAATTCATTCATTCATAATAATTTTTCACAAAAGAAAAAAAAAAACTTTTTTTAAGGGGCACCCTAAACTTTCTGGCAAGTTGCATAATTATATACATAATCATAAAATGGAATCTATTAAGAATTTCAGAAAGTTAACATCAGAAAATATTATGCATCACTTTCTTATATATTCTTTTTCCATATGCAATAAACTAATTTGATTTTATACAAACTCAAAACACAGGACTTCTACATAAAAATCTAATATTATACAACAAGAACCTTATTTAGATATTCGTACATTCAATTATATTTTGCAGTCAATGCATTGTTATTTTATCACAATGAAACAAGACATACACATACATGAATATCGCTGGCATTTTATTAAAACCTCGAATGTCAAAATGTGGCAAAATTGGATTTTGTTTTCAGTAGCTAGAAATTCTCATTCTATATTGACCAGCAAAATCTTATAAGTCATTATCCAATCAAAATCCTTCTTTTAAACGTTTTAAAAATCTCGAATGTAATTGGCCATTCATTATGGCCTTCAAAATCCCATATTATGACATGTAATGCCTTGCCATTATTATGTATTGCCATTGTGCTTTATCTTCGCATTTAATTGTGATTATAGTGTTTGAAGCTTATTTTCTAATGATTATTATTGTAGATACCATTTCATTTAGTTTCTAAAGTAAATACCAGTATATATGTTTTCGGCAGGTAACAATATGTAAGTACATAGGAAATACTTACAAAATAATTTTACTTCACTTTTTTGCTTTCCTTATTACTTAAACAAATTTCTTACCAATAATATAAAATATAATTTTATAGGAACTAAATTTTATAAAACATAATGTGCTTAACATCAAGGAATAAATTTGCAAATAGAAATTACATTAAATTACATACCGGTAACCTATTACATTTGCCTTTATTTTAAAATCCAGTATGTAGGCTTTTTCAACATATGAGATTTTCCAGCTTTTATTTGGTCTCTTTCCAGAATGCAAAATTATGACTAGCAGGACTAAAGGAATTCTTGAAATGGTTCAAAGTGATGCTGGAATTGACTCCCAAAGTCAAATCAATGATAATTCCAGCATTGCCAGTTCAAATACAGAAGATATTTTTTTATTTAATGAAATCTATCATAAATAATGGACTGGAAGCAGTCAGTGGAGAAGTAACTGCAACAGCTGAAAATGAACCTGGTGTAAGGAATTATGTAGAACTTGAATTACCAGTACTAAATTATGAAGAATGTGGATTGGAGAATTTTCTCATCCCTAGAGTGGAGATTGATCTTCACTATGAAATGGAAAACCATGTAGACACTACAGTGGAAAATCATGAAGACCCTGGAGTGGAAAAACCTGTACATCCTGAATTCGAAAATGAAGACGGTAACATAGTCTCAGACTTCTCAATATCCACTGACTAGTCTGATTACTGTTCTGGTGATAATTCTGACTCTAGCAGCTCGTTGCCCAAGAGAGAAAGAAAAACTTCAAAAAGAGGACAAAAATTATCCTTACCATTGTCTGAGAAACCTTCTACTTCAACTCCTACTCCACATAATGAAATGACAAAAGGAAATCCAAAAATGAAAAGGAAGTGAAAAGGCCTTGGAAATTTTGAAACATAGCAAACAAGGAGAAGAAAGCTCGCAGGCTCAGAGAAACATTATCGTCCCTCCTCTGGCAAACTAGCGAAAGTGAAAAATTAGCGACCCTGCACTTAAGGTCTATTAAATAGTGCAATATAGACCTTAAGTGCAGGGTCGCTTATTTTTCACTTTCGCTAGTTTGCCAGAGGAGGGACGAATTATATTGGTGTAAAAAAAGATTTACAATCAGGGAAATATGTCTTAAATGTTCCTACAAGTGAAAGAAAAGTGGGTGCAAGACGTAAATGCAATAAATTCCATTGCCATGAATTCAGTGAGGAGGAGAGAATTCAACTTTTCAATAACTTTTGGAAAAACACGGATTGGAATCAAAGGAGGGTATACATTACATCGAATGTTAAGAAGAGCGTCCCAACTACTAGAATAAAAGATTGTAAAGGAAATGCTTTTCAGTATCATCTGAAAAAGAACAGTGAAATGTTATGTGTGTGCAAGGTAATGTTTCTGACTAGGCCTATGTTTGATATTGGAGAGTTTACTGTTCCGGACTGGGTCTTGCAAAGTATTCATGGAGCACCAAGTTCCCCTTGTAACAACGAATGAGAAGGAAGATGCTGACAATGCATGCAAGCTTCATCTCAAAGAGTTTCTTACAGGAGTTCCCAAAATAGAATCACATTATTGTCGTGCAGACACAAGGAAACAGTATTTAGAATTTTTATGGGAATCAAAACACCATCTTTTCAATGAGTATCAAAGAATGGCAGCAGCAGAGAACAAAATGGTAGTACAGTGAAGTACTTTTCAAAGAGTTTTCCATGAAATTAACCTGAGTCTGTATGCACCTTAGAAGTTTCAATGCAACATGTGTTCTCAGTACAGTGTTGGAAGTCTTCCGCAATCTGAGCATGATGCTCACCAAGAAAGAAAGATCTTAGCAAGAAATGAGAAATCCAAAGATAAGGAACAGGCAATAGGGGATTCTACTTTTCGATGTTACACTATGGATGTACAAAGCGTCCTTCTGGCACTACATCTTCATTAAAATGAATATTAATATTAGAGGAGAATTGTCAAATATGTAAACCTGCAGTATTTTAAAGGTCTGTTCATTCTACCAAAATGTATTTAATTCTATACTGGCATATGCAAGACATTTAGTTCATTTGTTATAAAATTAACAACTTCTTTTCTCAAGTTGTTATTGTTTTCCAATGGCCGTTTTTGGGATCATTTAACCCATTTTGCTTCTTGCCTCCCAAAAAGAGCACTCAGATTCTTTAACATGAGCACTGAGGTTTTAATATATGTAACTACATTTTCTCAACTTTCCACCAAGAAAAGTATTATTATGTATGCTGACTAGACTAGACGGCATTTCGGAAAGCGGTTAACTTCTATATGCGCTGTAGCATTTTTGGTATGTGACGTAACAAGCTTGTACAGTAGAACCAATCAGAACCAGTCTATAACAAGCACTTCCCGAGTTCGTTTGTTCACATGCGAGTTTTTCAATACATTGAATAAGTAAAACTAACATTTACTGTGTGTATATAAGGTAAATAAATGGAAGAAGAGACTGTAAAAAGACAAGTATTACACAAGCAGGTGCGGAAAATAGTGTTTAAGGTGCATAATTATTTTAAAAACGTTAATGAGCAGAACGCTGCCAACCATCTTGATGCTTCCAGCAACATTGCCAACATGCAAGAAACGATTGCAGAAGCATGTGGTGTGGGATTGAGAACCGTGCAAAGAATATTGTTAGTGAAGGAAAGAGGGTTTGTTTGGTGTCATGTTTACAGTAATCAACGGCTAAGGTCATTATTGTTTTTTGATAATTTTAATTCTCTCCTGCGCTATTTGTATTGCACGTGCTCGTGAAGTACTATGTGGCAATGTTGTACGCTGCCTTGCTCTCTCTGTCTCTCTCGACGCAAACGCTAGCAGACAATCGCCTTCCGAATTTCCATCAACTCTAGAGTAATAAAACCTCGTATGTTTATGTGAATCTTTAAATTTATGCTCTAAATCCTCATATGTTGACAATACCCATACTAAAATAACATAAGTTTTCCACTAATTTGACTTCCATAGGTTTTCTAGACTGTTTTTGTATCAATTACTTAAATTCTTTTTTTAAATTGCATATTTGTCATAGAAATTAAACAGTTTTTTTTGCACTCCTGAAAAGTAGTCCTTTTCAACATACGAGGTTTTGATAGAACCCCAGCAATATAATATTTCATTATGATAAAGTACTTACTCTCTTGTAACATTTTCTCTAATAAAGTTTCGCTGAAAAGAACGGACTTTCTGCAGTGTATCTTCTTTGAATGAAGACAATACCCTACCCATTCTCATCTACACACTCATCATGTTTCAAATATAAACACTTACTTAGTAAGCAAATTTACACTCTTCCATGTTCCATTTGCAAATCAAAACATGTTACTCAAATTCACAATAATAGGAGATATTCCTCCAGTTATGAAACTGCAACAGCATTTAGAACCAATTTATTAATGAGTATTGAAAATTCATTTACCCTACATTAGGACATCAGACATGATAACAAAACTTGAGTGATAAACTGAAATTACAATTTTCGTACATTAACAACATAATGTGAGCATTGAGGTTTTTGATATATGTAATTACATTTTACATGCAGCGTAAGAAGCTTGACATTAACCAAAATGCATGAAAATTTTTCACTCAAAAATATTTAAGCCCGTGAAAACATAGTGGCTTTTAGTGCTAAAATATACCTAACAGGGACAGCTTCGATTCTTTTAAAGGACAGTTGCACATAACCTTCCTAAAATGCTAAAGTTTACTGCAACTTCGGGCATACAACTTTTTATTAGAAACCTGAATAGTAAAAAATGTATTTTCTTAGAAGTTAAATTAATTATTTAATAATAATGTTTATTACATGGTAGTTGAATCAATACTATTACTTGATTTTAAATAAAGGTTATATTTAAATAGCAGAGAAATGTTACTTCCTATATAGATTTATCGTAAGGAAAAATAAATATATTCCTTCCTTTTTCTTTCCTGTAAAAATATTTGAGCATAACTATGTTTACTGAAGCTGGAACTCCAATTAGTATCTTGAAAGAAACATTCGGAGATGTCGAAAACATTAAGTGAAATCCCTGACTTTTTTTTAGACAAAGTAAGTTAAGTTGGTCCTATGACCGGACTGTATTTGCTTTTATACTTGCTACGACTTTTGGTATTGGAATACCCATCAATGTGCATAATTGGTTGCGTATAGGTCTCACTACTTCTACTTCCTGTTCCCAATTGGTATCACTGAGAACAGTCATTACCTCGTCCAAGTTTTCTTCAGGAATAACACTGTCTTCTCCATATAGCATTAGAGCCTCATACAGTTTGCTAGCTGTTGTCTTCCGAACCCATAGAAATCTGTTGCACAATAAGATGCACAGCTGTACCAAAGAGCGTTTTGACACCTCTCCACTCACCTGAAATAAAGAGATGGATCACTTCCAACATTCTTCTTTTAATGCAGCATAAGAACATTGACATTGCCATTGTTCAAACACAAACAAATAATGAACAGCACAAGTGAAAAAATGAAAAAAAAAATTTTTTTTTAATGAGAATTTTGGTTCGTTTATGTCATTCATACAGAAATGTACTGTTTACAAGCAAGAAGATGAACGGAGTTTATTACATCATTACAAAGAAATTTGTCAATCTTGTTCTAAACTTTCTCTTGGACCTTCAAGATAATTAGGCAATGCATTTAAGACTGTAATACATACGGTAACCAGATCAACATTTTGAAAACATTTGAAGGGAAAAAGAAGAACATTCAGAAAAAAGCCTGACAACATATTAAATTTCTATTTATTTTCTTAAAGAATAAACACAATTGGCAAATACACTACAGGTATCCATTGATATTCGTCTTACAATCCTGTTATATTTATTAAATCTACATACTTAGACTTTTACAAACAAAATTTGATAACACAATCTCAAGGGAAAAAATGGAACTCTCTGCATCATAATCCACAGTTAATTCCCAATTTACCACGCAAATCATCTGTAGCTGCATTTAGATTGGCAACAGGCCATGATTGTTTGGCCAAACACCTGCATAGAATTGGAATATATCAGTCCCCTAACTGCCTATTGTGCAATTCAAATCAAGAAATGGATTCGGAACACCTCAAAATCTGTGCTTCAGTGGCTGACCATGACTATATCTTTGAAAAATATTGGAGTGCAAGAGGTCAAATGACTTTATTGTCAAATGCCTGGCATTAGAAAACAACATTTTCCAGATACTTTCAGAATTCTGATAACTATGTTCCTTTTCTAGATCTTTTATTTTGTATGAAAAACGTTCGTGAATAAATGAACTAAAGAAAGATAGAGTTCACAAAACTCTTCTTTGAAGAAATCTTTCAATATTCTTGGGACATCAGTCTCCAACTAAAAATATCATCTCAGTGCAGGATATAACTTAAGAATCCTCTCAATAATTGGAAAAATACTTGGCCATCGTGTTTTGTAGTGGCAAAGCAACTGTTCGTAACTGATGCTGATAAAATCACACAACTCTTTTAAGCTTTTCAATGTGAAGAATGTATTCTGAGAAGAAATTGAAAATTTTTAGGGCTATTGACTCTATGTCAACAGGTAATAAATCAGTTCTATGTTGTAAAATATTGTGGAGAATATGAGCAGGACATCCTATTTCGTGAAATCATTTGGCAAAACATTATTTAGAAGGGCAACCAGAAACAAATCTGTTAATACCTATAAAATTGAACTAAATGTGTTTTTCAATGATGTCATGATTTTCTAAGATGTTAATTGGAAGATCTGAAACTGTCATTTTCATAGCTACTTAAATCTAGAATTTTACACACTTTATCTACACATATTTTCCAGTCGAAATATTATACAATGACAGGAAATACTGTAATTTCAAGCTACCATGATTACTGACATCTGTTGCTATAGCCGGAAATGTTCTGTCCCTCAACTGATCTAAGTGCATATTCGAGAAAATGCGCTGCCAAACACTTCATTAACTATAGCTTCCATTTTTGTTGCCACACATGTCAACTTCTTAGGGATCTCTGAATCCTCAAACAGTTTTGGAAGTAGTGGTGATGTACAGTCCATAGACCTGTAAGTCGGTGTTTCACAGTGTGGAATGACAAAGTACCTTCAGTTGCACTAACATGTTTGTCTAGTTTCATGAGTTTTGGTGTGAAACAAAATGTCACCAGCTGCAGGAAAATGAACTTCAAAATCGCGTAATATGTTTGTTTTTAAGTGATGATCAAAATTCAACACCTCTCTTGATGCCACAGATACTTAAGTCACACACCATACATTTTGTTTCCGTTCCTAAACGACCCTGAATGAACTATGGATATCTAGATCTGAATCTCGTAGACCTGCTGAACTTATACTTCCTTTCGTTGTCATCTGATATTTGATCGTCACTGCCTATCATTTTCGACATCTTTAAATGAAAAAGTTTGAAAACATTTCAATATAAAATTGAAAAGTAAGTACAATTTACTGAACAAGCACAGCATCAACATGCTAAACGATTGTTGTTTGCACAACTGAAGAAGGAAGCAGGAATCGTACTGAATGCCAGATTCTGATGTGACAACTAAAAAACTGGAAGCAGAATCACCACATGTCTTTATAACGAACAGCAAAATTCCCTTCAGTGTATGCGTTTTTCTTATCATGACAGACATTTTCAACCTTACATTCTATTTTTATAGTTTCATTTCAATGTTTGGAACTTTATGTCCTTGAAAGCCAGATAGACATTCACAAAATATAAAGAAGAGTAAGATACATCTGGCAAAATCTGGACATCTGGTTACCCTAGTAATACATGAATACTGCACTCTTTTTTTTTTTACATATAACAGGTAAGAGTGTGGAGTGCAAGGTAACGAGACAGCAGATGAAATAGCTAAAACTGCATCAAATCTTTTACCAATACCACAACCTACATACAGATTCCCTTGATAGAATAATAAATAATATTCATAACATAATAAACAAGCAATGGACAGAAGACTGGATAAGTGGACAAACGGGAAGAGCACTATGGAAAATTTTGAAACAACCCAACAATATTAAAATCTACTGTGATATCCCCAGACAGATACAAACTTTTGGCGTACAGGCTAGAATTGGACACCCTGTTACAGAATCTTAACTACATCGCTTTAAATTATCAGAGTCATCACTATGTCAAAATTTTTTAACAGAAGAAGAAACAATAGAACATATCCTACTTCAATGTAATAACACCAACCTCAAACTGCAGGAAATAATGAAAAACCATCGTCACATGAAATTCTCACCAATCCACAACTCTGGAAAATTGAATATTTGATTTACAGTGGACATCATGTAATCAGCTTATAGCTGGACACATGTATTAAGAAGTAAGAAGTAAGTATAACAGGTAAGATTAATAGAAGATAGATGGAGATTTGATTTGTGTCCTATATTAAAATTATGAATGTATCTTGATTTTATTGACAAGATAAAAATGAATATTTCTAAATTTTAGAAAATCTTTTTACATTATGTCCTTTTACGCACATCTGTCATGATTCTTAGGTCTTTCCAAGGTTGATAACTATAAAATAAAATTGGCAAAAATCTTCTTGGAATTGCTAGTTTGCCAGTGTGAAGATTTGCTATTCTTTATTGTTTAATAAATTGTTATTAATTATTTTCTTTCCACATACTACCTTACTTTGTTGGCGTTGTGTAATTTTGCTTTTGTATTGATTTGACTTTTACTACAGCACCCTTTTAGCTAGGTGATCTAAATATTCACTTTAAATCATTTCTACATGTGTGGATATGTACAGTATATTGTAAAACAGTTTGTAAGTTACTCACCTGAACTAAGTGACTAAGTACATCCACACTGCCTTTCAATTTGGCAGCTTCACGAGTCTTCCCTGTTTCAAGTTTCACATGTTCCAATATATCAGATGCAAATGTGCACTGAGGGTTTTCCAACACTGAACGGATACAGCCTGAACTAAATAAACAATCCAGAAACCCAAACAATGGAATTGTAACCCTGCTCACATTCTGGTGATTCTGGAAGATGCATACAATAGTTTTACAGATACGTTCTAGTTCTTCATTATTACCCTGTAGAGATTTCAAGTAGGCGAAAAGTGATGCACTTGAGTGTTTCACCTGTCGGAAAATCAGAACAAAGGAATATCACATATAAATCTAATATATAAAAGTCAAAGTAAATAAGTAGGTAAGTAAATAAGTAGCTAAATATGTATTTCTATACAAATCTACATGCTCTGACTGATATTTAACAGATTTTGCATAGCCTTCACAATAGGCTGACCAGATTTTGTATGGTCCAGCAGGGGACATCAGCAATTTCAAGAAAAACCACAAACACCTACCTAATCACTCTCCATTGAAATGTTAAAGAAAATACATGTAACAGTAGATACAACGATAGAACTTTGCATATTAAATTTATAGAGTATCTTAAAGGTCTGAATTAAATGCATAAACACACTAACTCCTGTATATAGATAACTATAGCTATTAAGAATTCAATTTCAGTACTGATGCATGCATGGAAATGTTCCACATGATAGGCCTACTGTACACACTGAATTCTAACACACACATTTTACAAGTACTTGTCTGAAGAATGTATCTTTTTAAGGATCTGTTCATTCCTATACAACTTCACACTAAGTTCTTCAAATGAGGAATGAAAGTTTTTTTTCACTTGTAGACCTAACAAAGCTTTAACTGTTTCAACTTTTTTTTTTTACTTTTTATCAGTCCAGATTGAGTTCACTCTGGAGAAATGTCTTTCTACTGATGAATTACTGACTGAAAGACACATCATTAATGACACTATTTTGAGAAGATTTTCAAACGGAATGAATTTTTTCTTGAAATCACCTGTTGGTTTGTCATAAAATTTCTCATTTTTGAACTACTTACAAATGGATGCTGCCACAGTTCTAATGCTTCCACGCAACGCGAATGCTAAGATGACCAAAGATAAAGATGCTATGTTCTTCTCAAAGAGTGCAGAATATCTCATACTGTGCTCGCTGGTTCTTCTGTCTGATACTGAGAAGTGTTCAGAAATGTGCTTGAATCACAGCAGTTCCATCACGATCCTTAAATATTTATGTGTAAAATTTATTGAAACAAAATCAAAGCTTCTGGGGACAAAACGGGGACATTTGCTCCCTGGGGACAGCAACTCAAAACCGGGGACTGTTCCCAGAAATCGGGAACGTCTGGTCAGCCTACTTCACAACCAGAAAAACAGATGGCTGTAATGACATATGGACAATCCAATCCACCCCCTCCCCTAGTTTCAACACTCCAATCAGTTTGGTTCTCAGGTAAGAGTAATAATGAGTTTGTTTTCTTTCCTCAATTCGAAAAAAGGAAAACTTTAAAACTTTATCTCACCCTATGAGGCAATTTCTAACGGGAGGATGAAAATCCGAAGTCCTCTAATCTAAGTACAATTTGATATCCTGGGGTTTCTTGGATCCCTCGATGGCGATCGGAAAGAAAAAGTTCAATTTCTACACCATTTTCAAGTAATCTAGATAAAATTTTTTTCGCATGTCGGCTTCTCTAAATCCCCACTAATCTGTCCCTTTTGAAGTACAACAAAGTCAATTATTTCGTCAATGGTAATGTCCATGACTGTATAAGTGATGTACACTGCTGAAAATCCTGGGCTATCGAACTGACTGTCCCCGGCTAACCAAACCTTTTCATTTTGTTTACCTGCGATTATATTCTTATGTTGTTACAACCACACATTCTTTATCGCAGGCGCAACATGGCTGTTGATAATGTTATAAAACGAAGTAGGAGACATGAAGTGCAAATTAAAAGTCTCAGCAAAAGATCTGAAAACACTAAAACTTACACCATTAGTGTAAAGAGATGTTGTTAATTTAACAGTAAGAGAGGATTGTTTCTTTATGTTTTTTGTGACTGCCACACACATCTATGGCCAGCACTGCATTCAGTTTCGAGAGATAATGAAAACCCCCTAGACAGAAATTACAGTTTTCCCGCATTTACAACAAAAGGCGAACAGAGAGAGTAAACATTCCCACACAATAAAAAATATAGCACTCTTGTCTATTTTTAAATTATTATATTTCGGTAAAACCGCTTCTCCTATGGAGTCAGTGCACTCATCACTACTGCTACTAGTTGTTTCACAAAGGATACATCCTCACTTTCAGAAGTTTCACAGTTTGAAATACCCCTGAAAATTTCACTCCCCACCTCACACTACACACCTAATTCATTGCAATTTGTATGTGTGATTAAATTAGCATAATCATTCGTTTGTTCTTGGATATCACTGGTCCCTACTTCTTCGTACACTCTCACAAAGTTCGCTGCATGAACATGTAAATGACTCGTCTATTGTTTGTTTTATAATCTTCTTCCTTACAAATGCACCAGTCTTTCTCTTCGATGACATCAGTTAATTTCACCTGGTTTCAATTTTAAAGAAGGGATTGCACTTTTTTTTAAAACCGATCTACTTGTTTTGATATGCAGAAGTTCATTTCTAAGCTGGACTGTAATTTCAAAATCTTCTTGAGTGAAGTGTTCAGAACAAATGATGAAATTTCGGGTGGGTTCGAAATTACGCCGATTTATTCAATTCACCCACGCTTTGAATCTATTCCATGATATTTGGCGATTAGGAAATACATGAATACTTATTCCAATATCTGTGTTTGTAGTATGTGAACACCCAAAATAAAAACAATGAGGCATTTCCGATAGAATAGCACACAAACTTATATATAAAATAATAAGACACTAGTTGCTTCACTGTACGAAACGCTACTGAGTGAAGCTCAGGAAGAATCGCACTGAACTACCTGGAGTTATGACTTCACGACTACAGCTGATGTATCATTATACACGCAGTTTTGAGAGAACAGAGCATTGCAGAAACTTGCGGTTTTCACCATTATATTTCTCTAAACAAAACCTTTATTTTGAGTACCACTTTATTTTTAAGCTGACAGAGCCTTTAATACAGTACTGTATTAGTATGTGTTAGTACCTGAATTAATAACCTGTAATCAACACTAGTCTTTGTAGCTTTTTTCTATTCAGTTCTAATCAACAACAATAATCAAGGTTGCTTGGCGATAATAGAAAACAAAGATGTGAAACGAAAGATTTAAAGGTTTCTATAGTTGAGTTGCCAAGGTCTCCGAATGTCTTAACAACTAGTTTTGTTAAAAATACAACCTGGGCAATGATGGGTACTTTAAGCTAGCAGGTACTTTACAGAATTTACATAATACTGGTAATATAGAATTTACATAGTAGTTACTGTATGCAATAAGAGGTTGATGAGTAACATCTGCAACTTTCTAAATCTAGGTGCACAATTCCGATAGACAAAGGAATGTTTCTGTAGGGAATCCCCATTTCCTAATCAACATTCCTACATTTCTCTATTTAAACTTCACCATTCTAGTAGAGAACATTCACCAGGTAACAGATTTCACAGATTTTGTTCAAGTAAATGCTGTTAGCCTTTTACTGTTATAATATTGAATGCGACTGCCAAGGAAATAATGTGTATATTTCCTCTGCATCGAGAAGGGAAGGTTTTGTGTTGCGAAGTTCGGACAGATAACACAGACTAAAGGAATGTCAAGTTACAGCTGATTTCCACTAAGTGCAGTTCAATTTAGTTCGTGAGAATGCAGTACACATTTAGAATAGAAAATCTTTATTTGTAATACATATATTATGAAGAAATCTTACAATAAGTTGGTTGGTTGGTTAGATAGATATGATATGCTTTATTAAGTTTGGATTGTGTCTACAGGCAATCAAACTAAGTAAAAAAACAATCAACGTAAATCAAAGTAACATATTCTTAAGCAATTTTCTAAAAATAATCTTATATTCTTCAAGAAAGTGTGTCATAAATTTTATGGACTCAAAGATGCCTTAACTGTGAAGTTATAAAATTTCTCTTGTGAAAATATTTTACTACATTGACTTAACTTGTTCTCATGTAGACTTCAAATGTTATATACTTCAGATGTTATAAAATGTCATTTCAAATATGTTTTTCTTACTTATGCGATTTTTTTCTTCAGATCCCATAAAAACATATAAAGGAAGTTTTACTGTATATGCTTATGTGGCTATTAAAGATCATTTATAACGAAGTTCTCGTTCTGAATAATTCTCACTCTAAAGAAATTCAACTGTGTTAAAAAAAACTAAAAAAAAAATTATGGTTTATTTAACGATGCTTGCAACTGCCAAGGTTTTATCAGTGTCACCGGTGTGCCGGAATTTTGTCCCACAGGAGTTCTTTTAAATGCCAGTAAATCTACTGACATGAGCCTGTCGCATTTAAACACTTATATGCCACACGGGCCAGGATCAAACCCGCAACCTCGAGCACAGAACTATACTGACTGCGCTACTCACGTCGACTCAACTGTGTTCTATAGTTACTATAATATACATATATATATAGTTATCAAATATTACCAGACTTTCAGAGAGGCCGCCAACACTGACCACCAGACCAAGTAGTACATTGTATGTAAAAGGCTGGAATGCCAACAGTTGAGTAAATCGTGGGAATGTGTCTGATTCAGCAATCCAATTTATTTCTCGTTCACATGCTGCTGCTGGTAAAATTTTTATCAGATCATCACGATATGGAATGTTAGGAACTGGAGGATCACTGAAACATACAGAATATAAACACATTTACACAAATTTTTACCAATCTACACATGTATGCATACTATTATGAAAGCAAGTAATGGTTTATATAGCGTATAGATTATCCATCACCCTATTAACCGATTGGCGAATTACCCAACTGTCTTTCTCTCGGATTTTTTTTTTGCAACAGAAATATATGAAGCACTGTACATTATATCAGCACGTTTCTTTTTCTAGAGAGAGTTATTACAAGAATAGAGAGGAATGGGCTGTCATCATTAAGGAGGCATTAGCTAAACTTTAAGAGCTGCATGCCAGTAGAAGAAGAAGAAGAGTTATTACAAGACTTTAACCCTAACACAGTATGGTCTACTGTTTGAGTTGTCGTGCTGTATAACTTCTATATTAAATGTCTTCCATGGGAATCAAAAGAAATCATGTTGTGCTAAGTATAAAAAGTGCAAATAACTGAGTGGTTTAGGGAAAGAGAAACTGTGGGCCATCTCAGAATACGAGATTGGCGTCACATCCTTGTGCAATTTAATAAAAATCAATGCTAAAGCATATGAAGTACGCAAATATACAATTTGAGACCTCCACTATTCCTATCATCCCACAGACAGTCATTACAAAGAGTTTCCTTGCCCCTTAAAAACCCGTCGTTAACAATCAAACATAAATCAGTGAACTTCTGGTACACTACCTAGCGTGTTGAATAGAAAGTCATGGAGAAAATTACGAAAGTGTACGCATTATTCACTAAATTTACGAAAGTGTTTTATGGCACGGATTATCCCATTTTTTTATTAACCGTTCAGCCCATCACATTCATTACTACGGATAATAGAGGATCTACTGTATACATATCTATATATATAATTTGAACTGGTAATGGAAATTACGGGAAAACAGCTGAACGGATTTTAATGAGAGACCCCTCATTTTCATGCCTGGCATCCAAAGTTTTTCGGAAAAGTAGTAGTTTTTAGTGAAGTGTCAATTTTCCTACATAATTTTCCTATTTTCCAAAATCCATCTGTTGTCAGTTTTGAAAACTAAGTTTATTCAATCACGGCCGACTTGATTGAATTTCAGAACAAAACACACACTACAATAAACAATAGGCAATTACACGAAGGCCATGACCTGCAGGATTGCCGACATATTTAGAGCTCAATTCAATTTGTTATTAAAAATTGATTCTGCAGTGTATAATTTTCTGAGTACAGCTGTGTATTGGATATTCAAATCTACGAAACTTGAGGTCGTTTGATGACATTATTACTATTATAAATTAAATATTATTGTAGTTGATATCATGATGCATCTATTTTTCATTAATTGTACATAATACTGATGCTATATTCATGACATGAAAGTGAAACGTTTTATGGTTATGAATATCTTAATTTAGATCTTTATTTCTATAATTTACTGAGTGGCTGCTATATATAACTACAAAACTTAAGTAAGATAATAATATTGTTATTAAAAATCAAATATTTTTATACTTATTAACCCAGTGAGGTTGGGTCTTTTTCATATACTTAATGGCGGTGTAGTGTAGATATTGATATGTGTCATTGTCTTCAGTATTGGCTCGAGAGAGCGCAAAAATTACAGTTCCTAAGGAAAGATCAAAAGGTATTACTTACCGATAAAATAAGAGGCCTAGAAAATTGTGTAGTCTCCAGATCATTTCAGCAAGATCTCTTAGTAGGATAAAATGATTTTACGCTCTACATTTCAAGTTCTACATGCAGCAACTATACAAAAATGCTATTGTTCGAAAGCTTAGCAAACCTGACATTTTTTTAAATTTTGCATACAATCCACAATGACCTGAAATAGCTACTGCTATCGTCCTGACATTGATACTTGCGTTTTCGTGTTGAAACTCAAAAACTGAAGTTGGATAGGTTCAAGAAAAAGTATTTGCCTAAAAAATCAATTCAGAGGGAGTATGTTTCATTATTATGGAAGCAAATAACTATCAAAAAGACAAGTATTCTTCATTGAAAATAAATCTGAAAATTTTTTATTTGAACGTCTAACGAACTTAGTTTGCAGCAGTATTTGCTGCACAAGCCACTAGTATATATATATTTTTTTTTCAATGTAATTTCATTGATTGACTGGTTGACTGATCTGTTTGATTGAATCATTCATTTGTTCATTCATTCATGCATTCAATGATGGAAAAGCAAGCTTGAATTTCGCAAGGCATATAAACCATAAGGATTTTCCATGTGCTTCTAACCTAATTCTGTAAATTTAATTCCAGAACTTTTCTTAAAAACTCAGAACATTTACAGAACAGAAATGCTGCTAGCTTCAATGCCATGCTCTGATCTTGTACCATCTATGTGCTTCACTAGAGACATCAAAAGTTTATTCTTTCCTTGTGGTAGCAGTAAAGGACAATTTATTAATATTATAGTAAAAAAATTCTCAGTTAAACAAGAATAATTTTTTGATGTACTTAAAATTCCGAATTTGTAATCCTTTTTTAAAATTCACTCCCGCTAACCTGTGCAGGAGACTACTAAATATTTTGCCTGCATGGGCTCGGGTCCTGTCAATCTTCTCCACAGCTTGCTGTGCGATTCCCACCATAATCTTCGTCACCAGTTCTGGTCCCAATAACGAAGGGTCACTTTTAAGAACTTGGACCGTCAGTACCTGAAACAATTATGCACAACGAAACGTCCTAGAGGAGGAGATAAAATTAACGAAGTCCGACATTTAGACTTAAATCAAAATGATGACATGGCAATAGTGAAGTCAAACTTCCCATCCCAAATCTCACTCAACATGCCTAAAATCAAACTCTCTTGGCGATAAATACTTTACATGTATAAAAATAGTTTTGCCTAGAGAACAATCAAACTTTAGGAAATCTACAGATAATAGTCTATATTTTATTTCACAGACTACCAGGACGCAGCACTGCTGTGCACCGCATCTCAGAATGCTCTGTGCATTCAATAACTCATTTATGCCTCATTAATTGAATGTATGAGCTGAAACAAATTCCATCGAGTGAGAGATAGCACTATGGAACATATTTTTATCTCCAGGAAACTAACAGCTGTTCTTTTTGGTCAATTTCTATGCACAGAATCCGAATATGTTGTTTAAAGTTGCTCTCAGGTCTCAGTGTTTTTTATTTATATTCAATTACCGACTATGGCAAATAAATATAATCTATAGTAAACACTAAGGCTTTCTTACTTATGTTTTGGAGAATATATATACTAAATAAATCACTGTTTGCAGTTTACAGCATAATAGTTATATTTATAAACGTTTCCACTTGGTTTTCCTAATCCCTAAACCTGCTGTGTGTTCTTCTACTGTACAAGACAGTAGTTACGGGACATCTACGTATCTGTAGATGACATACTAATACTATGCAAAGGAAACAAATGACAGATCCAAAACCTACATCAACACTTAAACAAAATACATCCAAAGCTACACTACACATTAGAAACTGAAAACAACAAATCCATTAATTTTCTAGACATCACAATAATAAAAGTCGACAACAAACACACATTCAAAGTCTACAGAAAACCCACAACAACAACATACATACACAACACATCCAACTGCCCAACACAACACAAACAAGCTGCATTCCGAACAATGGTTTTTTTTTATTGGGTTATTTTACGATGCTGTATCAACATCTCAGGTTATTTAGCGTCTGAGTGAAATGTAGGTGATAATGCCGGTGAAATGAATCCGGGGTCCAGCACCGAAAGTTACCCAGCATTTGCTCGTATTGCCTTGAGGGAAAATCCCGGAAAAAACCTCAACCAGATAACTTGCCCCGACCGGGATTCGAATCCGGGCCACCTGATTTCACGGCCAGACGCGCTGACTGTTACTTCACAGGTGTGGACTCCGAACAATGGTACACAGACTACTCAACATACCAATGAACCAACATGATTACAAAGAAAAGCTAAACACAATCAAATACACAGCACAAGAAAGTACAAAACATAATCACAAAAAACATAATACAACACAAACACAACACAAAAAATACATCACACTAACATAAGAAAACAAAAACACACATAAAATTGCAATCTCATTGAAGAAATTAAACTACAACATCGCATACAGAACAAATAATACTCTACAAAAACATCTCAACTCACAAACAACACAAACTAACAAATACAACCACATAGGCGTATACAAACTCAAATGTAACACTTGCAACAACTTCTACATAGGACAGACAGGCAGATCATTTCAAACACGTTATAAAGAACACATCACAGCCATAACAAAATTACAAAACACTTCCACATATGCAGAACACATCACAAATGCTAACCACACCTACAGAGACATCAACACAGACATGGAAATTCTACACATCCTACCTAAAAGCCAGAAACTAAACACACTAGAACAATGCGAAATATACAACACACAAAAACATAACCAAATGAAATTCTCAACACACACACTCTTTGACTTCACATTACACTACACAAACACACCCCCACAGGAAACAAAACAAAAGGCGACAAGACCAGCACCAGTCAGTTCTGAAGAAGGTCAATAACAGATCGAACCATGTCAACCAGGTACAGTAATATTTAACACGAGAAAGACATATAATACATATTCCGAAACAAATATTTAATCCGTTTTTGTAATTGTTGTCCATGAAATTATTATTCTATCATGTATATTCAATATAATACTGTCTTATCTTGATGCATACACACCTGAAGTCCTGTCATTGATGCCTCTCTGACCCAGGCTCCAATGTCTCCTCGACTATCCATTGTATATTCTGTTAGACCCTCCAAGAAACAACAGTAAATCTGCTCTATGTGTGTTCTCAACTCTGTAAACATCCATAAATGCTACTATTAGCCAAATTATAACACAACTTCTACACATTTCTCAATGATATCATATAACACCAGAGAAAGATATAAAAATAGTATTACCTGGGCCTAATCCCTTTCCAGTGCAAACAGTACGACAAACATTTGTCAGCGCCTTTAGAGCATCTCTTCGACTTTCTGCCCATTTAGAAGTTGATTCTGTGATTTTTAAGCACTCTATCAAGGCTGGAATCACTATATGCAGTTGATCATCCAACATAAACTTCGGAAAGAAACCTGTTGAATGTAATCATCAATTAATTCTTTCAATGATTTTCTGAATGGCTAGAGTGTCGGCTTTCCATGCTGGTAAACTGGTTCGAATCCCAGTGAGTCCAAGCAAAATTTGTGGTGGATAAAGACAGAGCTCAGTGATACATTTTCGTAAGGTACTCAAATTTCCCCTATCAGTATTCTATTATTGCTCCATTAATCATAATCATTATCATGCAGTGCTATGTACCTTGCTTCACATGGTGTGCCAACGACAATGCTAAGTTGGTAGCAAAAAGAACTACAGCTTTGGCAAGTCACTCCTAGATGGGAACACTTGAGTGAATGGCACAAAGTCAAGTACCTGCCATTGGATAAAAAAATACAGTAATAATAATTTCCTGAATGGTTAGTGTATCAATTTTCCACATGTGAAAACAGACTCAAATTCTGGTGAGTACAAGGATGAAATTTATTTATGGTGGTCTAAGATGTCCATATGACAGATTGTACCTGGGTACCCATGTTCCCTTGCCAATATTTTTTCACAATATCCCCATAATTCACCATCATCCACAGCATCATCACTTGTTAGCACCAAGGGCAACATCATCAGGCCTTTGAGGACAGCTACCCTCGTCTTAATCACTTAAATACCGAAAATATAGCTGAAACTCGTTTCAGAGCATTTCAAATGCAATTTATTTATTACTTTAAATAATGTTAGATTTAATTCATAACTTCGCATAAACAATGTTCATATTTTAATTTGTTAGAGCTTCATTAAATAGTAAATTCAATGAGGTTTCTTTTTTTCTAGGTGGTGTGTAAACTGAAAAATTGTCTGCATAAATTAGCACTAATACTTAATATTAGAAATATTTACCTAGGCCAGTGGTCGCCAAACCATCAATCACAATCTACCAGTAGAACACAAGGGCCTTCAAAGTCAATCGCGACAAGTAGCATATATGAATATAAAAGATGGTGTTATTTGCTTTTTCTAGTGACTATATTTCACCATTTGGCCGAAGCAATGAGTAGAGTTTCAGCGAATACTGTCAGGGGGAGAGAAGAGATTACATCTGCTGATGTAGTTTCATAACTGAGAAGTGATTTATAAAGCTTTTATTTATCATTTCAGCTTGAAGATTGTACAGATTTGATTGATGCAGCGCAACTAGTAAGGATGATCTTCAGTGACATTTCAGTGAAAGAGGAATTCTGGAAAATTATTCCACTGAAGGGACACGTAATAGAACATGAGTTCAAGAACTTCACCTCTTCCGAAAGCATTCCATTCAGGAAGCTTGTAGGTATCATAATACATGGAGCACCAACTTTTACTGGTGTTCATAATGGTTTCCTTGTTTGTGCAGAATAGATTATAGTTTCCCGAACTTTTTGTCCTATCACTGCATAATTTACCTGCAAACTTTGTGTTAAAAAATTTGTAAACTGATATTATGAAACTGTTAATCAAATGAAGGCGCGTGCTCTCAAAGATGCTTGTTCACAGCCCTGACAGATGAGTTTAGTTGTGAGTATGGTATCCTGTTTCTTCATACAGAAGTTCGCTGGCTTGGTAGAGGACGAGTACTGCAGTGCTTCAATGACTTGCTACCAGCAATAGTGATATTCTTGAGAGAAAATTATTTTTAGTATCCTCAACTTGAACACTCTTGAGTAGCTTCGACACTTTGTCTTTTTAGTCGGTAAAATGGAGAAACGCAGTGAATTGAATCTTAACCTTCAGAGCAAAGAGAAAATCTTGGAGGAGATGATATCTGATGTGTAAGCATTCTCTAAGAAATTTGAACTCTGGGAGAAGAAACTCAGCTGGGGAGATTGTTTCTTTGTTTGAAAGGATGTACTGAAAATGAAAACGCTCCTAATCAGAAGAAAAAATATGTTGTTGTTGTTTTCTAATGCCAGGAGTTTGACAATAAAGTCATTTGACCTCTTGCACTCCAATATTTTTCAAAGATATTATCATGGCCAGCCACTGAAGCACAGATTTTGAGGTGTTCCGAATCCATTTCTTGGTTTGAGTTGCACAATGGGCAGTTAGGGGACTGATATATTCCAATTCTATGCAGGTGTTTGGCCAAACAATCATGGCCTGTTGCCAATCTAAATGCAGCTATAGACGATTTGCGTGGTAAATCAGGAATTAACTGAGGATTTTGATGCAGAGAGTTCCATTGTGTTATCAAATTTTGTTTGTTAAAGTCTAAGTATGTAGATTTAATAAATCTTTTCACAGAGTAAAACGTAGATTTAGTAACAGGTCTGTAAGTAGCAGTGCTGCCCTTCTTTGCTAAAGCATCCGCATTCTCATTTCCCAGGATTCCACACTGGGATGGTATCCATGGGAATACAATTCTTTTATTGAGTGATATTAATTGAGAGAGCATTTTAGTTATTTCTACTGTTTGAGATGAAGGTGTGTGTTTAGAGACTATTGATAGAATAGCTGCTTTGGAGTCTGACAATATAACTGCATTCTTAAATTTATTGATGTGGCATAGAAGATTCCTGAGACTTTCACTTATTGCAATGATTTCACCATTAAAACTTGTTGTTCCATATCCAAGAGATCTATAAAGTGAGAAGAGACAGCACGTAACACCTGCACCGGCACCTTGTTCCCTGGAGATCAAGGATCTGTCTGTGTATAAATGAAGCCAGTTTTGTGGAGGGTACCTAATATTAATTGTCTCTAAAGACAATTGTTTCAGTATTTCAGTGTTTACTTCTGATTTCAGTATTTCTTCTGTTAAATTTAGATTATATTCTATATTTAATAGAGTTAAAGGGTTTGGTTTAATTTGTAGTTTTCTTTTAAATTCGGGATATTGATTTTCTGTTTTAATTCTTGAACAATGGATATGAAACTTATTTGAGTTTTCAATCTACACAGAGGACTGTATGAATGCCAATTGTTTCCTGGTAATCTGATAAGTTTAAAGAAAAAATATATACTCATAATTATAGGGCTAAGATTTTGATGATCTATAAATCATGAAAAAATGTCCTAAAAACAATGAATTTATGACCTAAAAATCTTTCAAAAATCCTCTTAAAATGCCCTAAAACTTTATCTTACATAACTGGCTTAGTAGGAAAAGAGATTTTGTACTACTTAATATTTAGACTAGTAATTAAATTAAATTCTAGTATTGACATTTAAGTTTATTTAATTTTACACAATTTTTTCTAAGTAGTACACTTTAATTATTTTACCTGATGTAGTTTCCATGTAGTCCACCATAAGGCCACTCTTATCTGGAACTAGCAGGCATAGAGGAGTCTATATTGAAGGGGTGGTTGGACTGATCCATTACATGGGGTGTACTACGTTAAAATGGCAATATTTGTGTAGAAAAACGATTAAAATATTATACAAAATAATGGGTAATAATGGACAAAATATGTAGAGAAAATATCAAAGGAAATAAACATTATTTTACATGAATAATGGGGATTTATGGCCAAAATTAAATGAAAATGCCTCAAAAATGACCGAATAAAACAAAAAATGCTCTTTTGAGTTGAAACAGGCAAAAAATGCAAAAAAAAAATGCCCTAACAAATGTGTCTTAAAACACTCAGTTTATCACATTACATATAAATACTAAAGCAGTTATGTTTCTGGCTTAATAGAAAAAAGATGCAATTTCATCAAAATCCTAACCCTACTCCTAAATTTCACAAATAAGTAATTCTGGCTTTCTAGCTTCTCGAGTAACATGGTAAACTAGCAGCACTGTAAAAGGACAATTTTCCTAAATGAGAAGCCTACAAGGAAAAATAAAGATTATTTCCTCGCTGAGGTTTTCCCATTCATAAAAATAAATTACTGCAGGTCCTGCAAGACTGCAGCAGTTTCTAGATGCCCTTAACATTTATGAAAAAGGAACGGAATTGGATCAATAGTATTAGATAGTCGATGTTAAAGAGGTAGAAACAATCGGCTCATCGGAGTTGAACTCTGGGACAACTTACCCCTGGATACAAGTGAAAACTTACCTAGTGCCAAAGAGAATCCCATGCGAACAGTTTGATTATTTGCTGCTAATTGTTCAGTATATGCATTAATCAGTGCATCACGTTTAATGACATTCACTCCTTCAGATGGTCCCCCAGGTTCTGATCGCAATTGGTAATACTCAGTGAAAAAGGCAGGCAGAGCTGATGCAGCTCGCGAACGAATATTAGGAACTTCATGAGATAAGCACTCATCCAGTAATGATTGCCAATCATCTGTGAAAGAAAAGCATATAACTGTGACAAATAAATCATAATTTTAAAGATAAATCCGAAAACTATACACGCACACATGCATACACACACACAAAATATATACATAAAATTGGAGAGAGGGAACTCTAAACCACAATTTTTCAATTACACAGAAACTAAGGTCATGTGATCATTATAAAATCTCTCTAAGAACATGAGTAAGTATTCTCACTGATTACACTAGTCAACAAACTGAACTTTTTTTCCAATAACAAATAAAATACGCTGAGGCTGACCTTACCTAATTCGCACCTGCTGAGCAAGAAAATGACAGTGAAAAGTTCGTAACATGTCACATTTTTCTGTTACCTTATACATATTTGCGCTTTAGTTTTAAAAACCAGGATTTCTTACATCTGTGGCATCTCAGTAACACCAGCAGTTTAACAAATGGAACTTCAACACGTCAGTAGTAGCTCAGTCACGTCAGCAAAATAATAGTGCAATATCAGTAGCATCTCAGATGATTGCAGTAAGTGAATGTCATGTATAATGACCTCAATGGAACGTTCATATAAACTAAGTGGCACGTCTGCGCTATGTCAATAGTGTAAGACAAGATGTCACTGAGTGTTAACAATACATCTTTTGTACCACAAAGCAGAGGTTCCCAACTGGTGTGTCGTGACACACTGGTGTGTCACGCAGCTCCATGGAGTGTGTCGCGAAATTTTGGAATTGAAAAATAAATTTATGCCATCCAGAAAGTATCTTTACAACGCATTTTTTATTTACAACGAAGTCTTTGATATGGTATATTTTATTTTGAGACAGACTTTACCAATGAAACGTGAACACTTGCAACAATGCGTAGTAATTTGTTTACTCTTCCCACGTAGTAATAAACAGAGTTTAGAATCGCAGAACATATTGATCAGTTTGAGTATGAGAGGGTTATAGTGTGATTATTTTATGAAAAGCGCTTTATTTAGATTTTATCATGGACAAATTTTTAATTCGAAAAAGACAATCTGAATCAATCTCTGGGTTAGAATTAGATAACAGCAGTGTTAATTCAAATGTGCGCTGAAATTCCCTTCAAGGTTCACAAAAACGTACTGTGTTTCGTAAATATAGTGATGAATACTTGCAATATGGTTTTATGTGGCATGAAGATGAATATAAACAAAATCCCGTGTGTCTTATATGCGGTAATGTTTTGTCAAATCAGTCGATGGTGCCAAATAAACTAAAAAGACATTTAGAACTGCAGCTTTTTCTGGTGGAATGCGCTGGAATGGCGTTACGGCACCGTTTTCTTGCATTTTTCATCATGCAAGCAAAATATGTGTGTGAATAACTATGTTTTTAATTTAATTTTTCTTTGAATCCTCCTTAGACCTTCAAAGTCTTAGATGGACGAATAGGAGAATAAAAACGACAAAATTTCCGCACAGTGAACAGTAATCATCTCCCCGTCCGCTGTAAAATATTCTACACAGAGTTCCACCACCTTTTCCTCCACAAGAAAATCACTGATTGTTGTTATTATATTGTTATTAATAAAAACAAATAAGTGTGTTGCGATATCGTAGCCATTCAGTAAAGTGTGTCATCAGTCAAAAAAGGTTGGGAATCACTGCCTCAAAGTCGCATCAGAACAAACATCAGCATCAGAAAAGTTGAAACTGAAAAATCACAATAGTAGTAGTCATCATCATCATCATCATCATCATCATCATCAATAACGTCACGGTTTAGACAATTTGGCCTATTCAGTCTTCAAGATAATCAAGTTGGAATTTGTTCTCTCCATCTCCTCCAATGTCGACCTGGGTCCCTCTTTCCAGTTGGCTGGTATTTCAGAATTTGGTGGGGTAGTCTGTTGTGAGGCATTTTCATTACATGGTGATATCTGTTGTTTCGATACTGATTGATAGTATCTATAATTAGATTTATTTTTAGTACATCTTGGATTTCTTGATTTCTCTTATGGTCATACAGTGTGTAGCCTGCTAAGGGTCTGAGCAGTCTCATTTCAGCCACCTCTAATTAGCATGTGTTTATGTCCATGTCTCCGAACTGTACAGAAGGATAGGGATGGCCACAGTTTTGTAAATCTTTAATGCTGTCTCAGGTCTTACCTTCTTAAGCAATGTTCTCTTTATAGTTTCTAACAGTTATTAAAATTTTGCTAACTTTATTTCAGTATCTTTGGAGTAATAGTGGAAATGTTGCAGCCAAGATAGTTGAAACTGTTGGTTTGTTCTAAAATGTGTTATTTACTACAATTTTCCTATTTAGCAAGCATTTTCCTACAAATGCTATGGTTTTTGCTTTGGTTGTCGAAATTTGTAAGTTATATTGTTTAGTTATACAAACTGCAATATGAACAATTAATTCTATTTTTTCCAATAGTGAAGAAAGATGTTTTTTTTTTCTAATAACAATACATTAAACAAAGACTTACCAATAATTGGACAGTTATGAAATGGCATTAGAGATAGAGAGCATTTTTCAATTAGGAGTGAGCAGGCTTGCTTCATAAGTTCTCCTCCCAGACCACGAAACTGTTGACGTTCTCTGAAATTTGGAACCAGGTCACGTACCTGCTCAACAATTCCCAGTCCTATAAAAATAGAAGCACATTTCAGCCTTCATTAGAGTAAAATTGTAGAAACTTCAGTATGGCCAACTGGAACTTGGTAGCTGAAAAGATGGTTATGCCCACTGTATTTTATCAATGCTTTCCCTTCTTCAACTACACATTTAAGCAATATATTGTAACTTCTCCATTCTCATGTGATTAGGGATAACAAATTGTGGATCACATTCCAAGCACCATCTATTATGGTACTGCCATGTCAGTATGGGGTGCAGAGTGCATTCCTATCAGTAAGTTCTTTGTAATTGATTCTGTCCACGCAACTGTCACATGAGACATGTCATCATGAAAACAGCACAAGAAATGTCTGGCTATGCCTACTATAGTGCTCTCAGATTTTTAAACCCTTGCCATCGATGCCAGTGCACTGCACAGCTGGGACTTTCCGTCATATGCTGACAGTGTCCGTGCACTGCAGTGCTTAGTACATTTCATAATTATTTAAATCACTGTGACAGCTACAAATGTTAAGAGATTTTTGATAGAGTGGTATAGCTTTATAAATGAAAGATGTTTCCACTTCTATACACAGTTTCATATTTATTATGTTTTCCATATTATTTACTCTCATTTATATTTGTGAGTGGAATATTGATAGAAGTGATTTCTATTCTGACATGGCATCACATATAGTTCATAAAATTTCGAAATATGTTCTCCTTTTATTTTTATGTGAATGACATGTCTTTGAAGCTGAAGTTCTTTGTTATCGATATGTATATGGATCATAACTCTGCTTCGATCTTATTCAACTTCTAGGGCCTCCAAGTTACATCTCGTTTGCATCTGAGAATTCATGGTTCTGATTTGTACTGCCATCAGAAGTGAATTCATATTACTATGATACTACCAAGATAGGTACAGACAAAACAGTAAGCTATGAATGAGTTCATTCATAACACTTTACTTATACGATGAAAATGTAGTGTTTTATTTAATCTATGTAAATTAGAAATGTACTCAAAGCAAATGCACAAAAAAATTGGGCTCAATGAGCAGTATAATGTTGGTTTTCTTGGTTAAAAAAAAAGAGCCCAGCACATAATCTATGAATAACATTAATTGAACCTCAGAAAATCCTCTGTTTTGAGAGAAAGATATTATATTGAAGGATTTATGGACCAATATGTGAGAATGGCATATGAAGGAAGAGGTACAACCAAGAGCTATATACACTCTTTAAGAATCCTGATATGAGTAAATACATCAAGATATGCAGATTGAGGTTAAATGAAAGTCATAGAAGCCAGCAAAAAAAGTGGTTTTGTTATTTCCAAGAAAGGCATCTTCTGTGTACTTAATACGACTGGCAAATCTCGAATGAGATTAATTCCAAGGGAAAAAAGCAAGAAAATCCATCCCTCGTCACAAGCCGCACTACTTCAGAAGATGATATAAATTCATCCCATCCGAGCTTTACCAGTCTTATTAAGTACACAGAAGATGTCTTTCTTGGAAATTACGCAACCACGTTTTTTGCAGGCTTCTATTAGACCTATTTCCACTTAACTATATTTGGCATCAGAAAGGTTTTTAATGTACCCCTCCCAAAAGGCTAGATTTTCTTGGGCATTAGTGCTGTGAGACATCGTGCACTCTGACTATGAAATCACTAACTACTGGTCTGTCACCTCTGACCACAGTTCAGTTGTCGTGTGACTCCTGACACACATAACATCATTCCAAAATCGTTATCAGAGATCGGAAACAATCCTGCATGTATGTTTATTTCACACTGTACAGTTTCAAATGTAAACTGTTAATTCGTTTCAATCAAATTATATTCTAACCACTGGGTCATGCCTCATGTTAGATCTAGTACTACACCCACCTTTAGGCTCCCCCTTGTTTTCTTTTGCCTGTGTCACAATTCATAGTGTTACTACTCTACAAAAGTCTCCCTCATTAGGTTCATGTCATCTTTCTGTGCCATCTAAGAAATAAACATTATAAGAATAATGAAATAATTATGACTTACCCACTGTGTCCTGGATTTTGGAACCATTCTCTCGTGCCACAAGAGAGAGAGCATGCAGTATCTCTGCAATAGCCATCACAGAACCATGGCGAGTATTAAGATCAATCGAGGATGCCTTCTCCAATAGTATTCTAAGAACAGCCTCAGCCATATAGTTTGGAGCTTTTGGCGTCAAATTGTGAAGAGCCTATTCAGCAAACATTGTTGTCATTATTTCACTTAGATAACATTTAGTAAAGTCGTGTATATACGAAAATAACAGGAGTAATAAATAGGAAGAAATGAAAATGACTTGAATGAAACAAGTTATTATCAGTTACATTTTGCACCTACTTAATTATAGCTTCAAAAAATAACGAAGTATTCCAAATGCAGAGATTATTAAAAAATAAAGCTGCTTTTCAATGCCTTCGG
Organism: Periplaneta americana; assembly: GCF_040183065.1. NCBI lineage: Eukaryota > Metazoa > Arthropoda > Insecta > Blattodea > Blattidae > Periplaneta > Periplaneta americana. The sequence goes on along the minus strand of NC_091118.1, from coordinate 132,269,155 downwards.
ACATGGTTATTATCACCACAGCCTAATCTTCTTTTAGTAGGTTATTTTACGACGCTTTATCAACATCTTAGGTTATTTAGCGTCTGATTGAGATGAAGGTGATAATGCCGGTGAAATGAGCCCAGGGTCCAACACCGAAAGTTACACAGCATTTGATCATATTGGGTTGAGGAAAAACCCCAGGAAAAACCTCAACCAGGTAACTTGCCCCGACTGGGAATCGAACCCGGGCCACCTGGTTTTGTGGCTAGATGTGCTAACTGTTACTCCACAGGTGTGGACGCCATGGCCTCATACTTAACATGCCAGCATCATATAATAACGTGCACTGTGCTTTAAAAACATAATTTTGCTGACCAATTGCTGCTTTGTAGCGTCATGTTGTCACGTCTACTTCCTCGATAAGAATAAGCACTAGTTTATCATCATCATAATCTATTATTATTATTATTATTATTATTATTATTATTATTATTACTAATATTATTTGCATAATCCTTACACACAAATTGGTAGTATGAATCAACTCCTTTTCCTAATATTTTATATTTTTAATTCTTGTAAATTAATTATTGTAATCTATGTTCTTTATTTTGTTGTTAACTCAAGTAATTAATTGTACCATAGTTGTTCATTTTAATGTAATAATTGTATCACTGTGCTGGACTTTTATTGGTCAATAGCTGTTGCCCAGCACATAAATATCAATAAATAAATAAATAAGTAATCATATCATTATTATTATTATTATTATTATTATTACTGTTTCATATAAATTACGAGTACGTTGACATTCTTAACTCTTAATAATAACTATTTAATAATTTTAATCACATACTTTAATGTTCGTCCTCAGCACAAGACATTGTAACATCGGTTTTAGTCCACATGGATTAGATAAGTAGGTGTCATTTTATAATGGAAGCAGCTTGTTGGCTGCAACAATGAAATTGGGGAGAGTGATTGGAGCAGCGACACAAGAAATTGAAAACAATAATACAATTAAATTTCAAAATACCTGCCGAATGTTACTCACGAGACCGCTCAAAGACCTGCCGAATGTTAAGCATGAGACCGCGGTGATAATAACTAAAATCTTTCTTTAATATTATACCATACAGTTTCGTTGGTTGGCCAGTTGGTCTTGTAACAATGTAACAATTACGTGATTTGTAACAAATTGTTGTCATAAATGCGTAAGAAAAATATAATTTTGTAGTTAAAAACCGAAAAAAATTCTGTACGAAGCAACTATGGAATTCAAAACACATTTTTAGCTTCAGAATATTAGCTAATTAAAGAAATGATACTCCTAAATAGTTCATTCCTTATCTGTAATATTATTTTACCCATAAAACTAAATAATAATGGTATTTTACAAACAATTTCAAATTAATGTAACTCTGAGAATATTGAGATTAGGACACATGTTTATATGACATTTTTTGCTCAGAATGTCTTCGGAAATAAATTCGGTAAGTGGCAGTAAGTTCTCGTGAATCACCCTGTATATGTCAAATTACTTGATGGATATGTTGTATGTAGAGTTTCGAATGTTAGAATTTTTTGCTTCTTGAGGAGAAATATCTTTCTTGTTAAAGATTTTGTTTAAGTATAGGTTGTAAGTTGTAAATGACACTTGGGAGGAAATTAAATGTAGAATAATATGGGAAATGCCTGTTATTATTCAGTTGAGAAGCTTCTGTCATTAGTCTGCTGTCAAAAAATCTGAAAGTTAGAATTTAAAAAACAATTATATTACTGGTTGTTCTGTATGATTGTGAAACTTGGACTCTCACTTTGAGAGAGGAACAGAGATTAAGGGTGTTTGAGAATAAGGTTCTTAAGAAAATATTTGGGACTAAGAGGGATGAAGTTACAGGAGAATGGAGCAAGTTACACAACGCAGCACTGCACACTTTGCATTCTTCACCTGACATAATTAGGAACATTAAATCCAGATGTTTGAGATGGTTAAGGCATGTAGCAAGTATGGGCGAATCCAGAAATGCATATAGGGTGTTAGTTGGGAGGCCAGAAGGAAAAAGACCTTTGGGGAGGCCGAGACGTAGATGGGAGGATATTAAAATGGATGTGAGGGAGGTGGGATACGATGATAGAGACTGGATTAATCTTGCAAAAGATAGGAACCAATGGCGGCCTTATGTGAGGGCGGCAATGAACCTCCAGGTTCCTTAAAAGCCATAAGTAAGTATAGGTTGTATTGTATATCTATATGATCAGTTGGGTTATTAATAGATAGAAAATCTTTCTTTTGTTTAGCTATTCCTAGAGTTTCTTTCAATTTTAGGACTTCTTGTATGAAACGTTTCTGGGTTTTTAGCATGTATTTACAATTTTCATATTTGTTCCATTTTTCAGCAATAGGGTTTAAGTTTCTAGTTCTAATATAACTGGTTTGTTGGTTGTTATAGCTTGTAATAATATAACTGGTGTAGTTTTAACTGCACATGTTATCAGATGTAAAGCTAAATTTTAAGTGTGTTCAAGTAATTCTTTATTTGTTTTAGATGATATTAAAATTTCACCACAATATTTTAAAACTGGTTTTATGTACACTAAGTTATACTGAAGGTTGTTCTAGAGCTTCTCCATACTAATAGTTGGTTTTAAAATACTCATTGGAATGTGCATGACTAGTCACTATGCAAGACATGTTCAATTTGTTCATCTTGTTGATATATAACCTCCCTGAAATGAATTCCTCATGTTTGTGACCACTTTATGACACATTTCCTGCCAAACCCTGGGAAAAATTCAGGATGGCAGTTCACAGTTGCAATACATTTTATGGTTTTTTGAAGTAGACTTTTTCCTTCAGTTATCCCCACAAGAAGAAGTCGCAGGGTTTAATCCAGGGGCTGTGTGATGGTCCCGCCTTGCATGAACCATAATGTCTCTGAAGAACTGTAACTTCATATGTGAACATTTGCAGGGAGTAGCTGTTCTCTGAAGAGAACGATGTGAGATATTCAACTCAGTAGAAGCAGTTCTGGTAAGTTTAGTGTGACTTCGAGACTAAGTCATTCTCACAGTCTCAATATTCTCCAGTGTATGGACTGTGGCGGCAGCACAGGCTCTTTTTCTCTCCTAAACATTGCCATCAGGTGGCACAGGATCTTTTTCTTTCATAAACATTGCCATCAGGCAGCACAGGGTCTTTTTCTTTCATAAACATTACATCAGGCGGTACAGGGTCTTTTTCTCTCACAAACATTACATCAGGCGGCACAGAGTCTTTTTCTCTCACAAACATAGCCATTAGGCGGCACAGGATCTTTTTCTCTCACAAACATTACATCAGGTGGCATAGGGTCTTCTTCTCTCACAAACATTACATCAGGCGGCACAGGGTCTTCTTCTCTCACAAACATAGCCATTAGGTGGCACAGGATCTTTTTCTCTCACAAATATTACATCAGGTGGCTCAGGGTCTTTTTCTCTCACAAACATTACATCAGGCGGCACAGGGTCTTCTTCTCTCACAAACATAGCCATCAGGCGGCACAGGATCTTTTTCTCTCACAAACATTACATCAGGCGGCACAGGGTCTTCTTCTCTCACAAACATAGCCATCAGGCGGCACAGGATCTTTTTCTCTCACAAACATTACATCAGGCGGCACAGGGTCTTCTTCTCTCACAAACATAGCCATCAGGTGGCACAGGATCTTTTTCTCTCACAAACATAGCCATCAGGTGGCACAGGATCTTTTTCTCTCACAAACATTACATCAGGCGGCACAGGGTCTTCTTCTCTCACAAACATAGCCATCAGGCGGCACAGGATCTTTCTCTCTCACAAACATTACATCAGGTGGCACAGGGTCTTCTTCTCTCACAAACATAGCCATCAGGCGGCACAGGATCTTTTTCTCTTACAAACATTACATCAGGAGGCACAGGGTCTTTTTCTCTCACAAACATAACCATCAGGTGGCACAGGGTCTTTTTCTCCCCAAAACATTGCCATCAGTTTCAAAGATTGCAGCCAGTCTATTCACTGTCTGCAGAGAGACCGCCACGTACCAAAATAAACATGAAAACATTCCTGAGTCTGGATTACATTCTTTGTTTTTGCGTAAAACAAAATAATTTTCACATTCTCTTAGTGTCAACCGACCCATGCACTCCTGTTTCACAAATTGTAACACGTTGCATCACTCATTTGTAACATCAACAAGTGCTGCTATATATCAAACAATGAATGAACAAAGGCTACTCGTCATAAAATTTGAAAGTTCTGAATCCAAAATTAATAATTTTATTATATATTTTCACTGTATGACCTTTCATGTGCCACCATGTATAAATTACTATACTAACACTATTCTCGACCATAACAATACAAACTAATAAGTGTGGAATAATAAGGTACACGTGTTCAAGAAGTTTTTGTAAAACACAATTTTTCTTTAATTTGTATTAGTTACTTTCAAAGTATTACCTTTGTAGAATAGACCTCTGGTTCTCAGTCCAAGTAGAAATACTGCATATGTATTTAAGGTATGTTTCAGACTCTCCAGTCATACCTAGAATTAAAATAAATTACAATAACTTCTATTTACCTTTGCAGTAAGCTCTCTGATTACTGTATCCCAGTGCCCAATCTTCATGTCTATTAAGTGATTGATAAGGGGTAATGTGTACTCCTCGAACTGTGCAATGTAAACACTGAAAAAAAGAAAACATGGAGCAGTAAATAATTTTACAAAATTATCTTAACAGCTATTTGCTCTACAGGTAAGTAAAAACATAATGTAGGGAAGTTCTATGCAGTAAGGTACGATAAAAAGGACAAAATGAATTGCTCACAGCTTAAAATGACCAAAAGAAGTATATTTTATACACATTTTCGATATTAGAACTATGTCATCCAACAATAATTTATTTTAACATCGTTTACTCTGATTGTAATGATTTTTAATCTCTTTTAACTTCTTTTTTCCGAAAAATCATAATGAATTGTCAATATGAAGATATTTGCTTTATATAAGGAAAGTATGTGTTCAATTGATACATAAGAAAGCAAAGCGAAGTTGTCATAGTGCAGACATCTAAAGAATTAAAAGAAAAAATTACAGGAGTGTTAAATTTAATTGAATTAAATTCTTAATTCAGAAGTACCAAATGAAATGATTCACAGTACTGAGTTTGAACAAAATTCATCCGACAGTTTAAGTGGAAAGGTGTATACAGATGTATGGACAGATGAACAGGCAGATGGTTTAGCAAAAACCATTCTTCACATTCTTCAGGGATGTTCAAAACGTGTATTTTCATAAAAAAGAAATCTCGAACTTCACTTTCTGGAGCATTACAATACGTCTCTGTCATTCTGTATACGGAAAAGCTAAAAATAGAGAACTAAACTGACAAGTACAATCAAGCTTAATACCTAATGTAATTTCAACTTCTCACTGCAGAAATATGTGATAATCTACTCAGAAATCTTCATATAGTACAATACAAGATGATTTTTTATTCATGAGACCACTTGTTTTCTTTGCAGCGAACCTGGTGTGTTGCTTTCGATGAATCTGTGACAGAGGAAGGTCTGTAGAGTCAGTTGGCAGCTAATTGCAAAACTGGAAGTATTCAGCACCGAAACAGAAGATGTTATTGTGAAACAATATTACACTAGTGGCAAATCTATTCTTACTATCCAAAGCGCATACCGTCAGCATTTCAATGTGCACAATACACTTATTGAGAAGACAGCATTTATTTTTTATTTTATTTTTGGTCCGTTTTTGTTTTTAAAACCATCTAATAAATTCTTTTTTTTTTCTTCTTCTTCTTTTTTTTTCCTCACCAAAAGTTCATTGAATGTTCTGGCAAAAAATAGCATTGTGATGAGTAGTTCATTGACCTGAATTTTGTAGGTCGAAGCTGACAGATTGCCTTGTTAGATTTTTTAAGCAGTACTTTATCATATGTTTATCTGCTGTAAAATTTATGTAAGCTCTTTTCTAGACTTCCCAGTACATGTCACCAAACTTCCTCCACCCTTTCATAAGTTCTTATATTCGCCCATTATGGCCTTTCCTTGCATCCAAAACACAACCAGTTCAATCAAACTTTAACACTTCCCTACTGGATCCATTATGCACACTGGAACATTGGGTAGTAACAATAAAATTTCAGTTGGTGTATACTACTTCACAATAAACACCATCTGTTCGCTGTTGTATGCTTGCATTTTTGCAATCAGCTAACAACCAATTCTCTAAACCTTCCTGTATCATAGGAGTATCACAAATTTTCACCAAAAGCCGCACATCTGTGTTACTGAAAAGAAAATAAATGGTGTTCTAAATAAAAACTCACATACAAGAGCAGGTGAAGAAAGAATAATGCTGAAACTGATAAGGAAAAGGAAAAGAAACTGGCTGAGAAGAAACTACCTAGTGAAGGATGTAATGAAAGGAATGATGAACAGGAAAAAGTTTGGGGCAGAAGAAGATATCAGATAATAGACAGCATTAAGATATATGGATCATATGAAGAGATGAAGAGAAATGTAGAAAAGAGGAAAGATTGTAGAATGCTGGGTTTGCAGTCAAGGACCTGTCCTAGGGCAAAGAAAATTATGAATGAATTAAATATACTCGTAACTTACCTAATACTAAGGAAAGCATTGCTTCTGATACCAACAGCAAAGTAATCTGCAGTTGTCAGAATGTCTATTCCATGAGGGAATGTCCCCTGTCTACCAACATTTTCCTGGAATGCTGCAGATGCTGCTCTTCTACAATTGATCTATAACATTAAATACAATACATTTCAGAAGTATAATACAATAATATATAGCATGTATATTATGTTTTTGTGTGTTCAGCAGTGTGAATCATATTCAGAAAATACATTATCTTCCCATTACAAAAAAATTCCACAAAGAAAACAACATTAAAGCTGTCCAAAATTACAATATTTCGATAACATAGAAGACGATTCAAAATTCTTTAAAATGTGTAACTGGAAAAGTTACTGTTTATAAATATGACTGCTCCAACATTGCCAAATCAGCAGCAAAGGACAATAGTTTTAAGCCACTCAAATGAATTAATTGTGCAACCTTCAAATTTTGACGTGGACAACAAACTGGTCGGTAAATTTTGCCTGGAACCCTCTCATTCAGGAATAGATCCTGTTCTCACAGTTACTTCAACATCATCATCATCATCATCATCATCATCGTCATCGTCATCACCATCACCATTATCATCTAGCTTCCAAGGAGTTGGGCCACAGATTGACCTGTTTCAGTCCCATATTACAGGTCGAGAAGCCCCTTCAGTGGTCTTCCAGGATTTCTTGTATCTACCATGGTGTAATTTTTTAGTAATCTAGGATACCTGTTGTGGGGCATCCTATTGACATGTTGTATCCACTTTGACTTATAATTTAAAATTTTCTCAAAGGCTGATGTCATTCTTAATTCTTCCAAAATTTCTGTATTTGTTTTGTAGTCGTTCCATTTATAACCTGCTGTTCTTTACTTATTAAGCAATACTAGTCTTCACAACATTCATTCGGTTAAAGCTACAGCACAGAGAGTCAGTGATTTCCAGAATTTTTAAGAACACGACCTAGCAGAAAATAGAAGCCACAGAAGAATTGACATAATTACATTTAAAAACAAAAGCAAAGGTTACATTACTGACCCAGCCATCAGGTCCCAGCCTTTAGAATTCCATCAGCAAAAAAACAGAATATTTATACACTTAACATTCTATATTATAAAGAAAAAATTGAACTCGAAGATAGAGAGGTAGTGGGTCTACTCATTCGTGCTAGAGGAACAATTCCAGGCTTCCTAGAGGAATTTTGAAAATCTCTCTTCATGTCAACATCTATTTAAAAAAATAACTATTACCATTAACAGGGGTTCTATGCAAATATACAAAGACCATTGTTATTATCTATATTAATCACTTAACTTATCACGATTTTTCAATGTTGTAAATTTGAAATTAGTGAACTAACATTGTATTTAATGTATTTATTATGTATATATCTAAATTATTTGCATGTTTTGTCTAGAGACAACCTCGAAATTTGAGTAAGCTTCTGAAAATAAAATAAGAAATGGGACATCCTGCTTTACTAACTTCCAAAGGAAACCATATGAAGGATTTTTATTTCTCTTAAGAATTTACACCTACTGCTAGGATTGAATCCACGAATCTCAGATCCAATCATAGGCCTGGTAACCATTAAACCACCAAGGACAATGGCTTATAAATGCCTTACAATAATTACCCGAAACTTCCACTTCAGTTATGTATGGTATTACGTACTAAAATTTTACTGTATATTCTTGAAATCTGAGAACTTTCCTAACATCTTCTGCAAAGCAATTCAAAAATAGTTTTATAAATGTCGAGAACTTTTTAGCTCATAAAATGTTAACTGCTAATGACCAACTTCTAAGCTGTTTCCAACCAGCTGCAGCTTCAAATCACAGCTTGTCTGCCAATCTCCATGCCACTAGATGACTCTCAGAACTCGTGTAAACAGACAAACTATTTCCATGTTAGACTAAGAACTTACAAATACTGCTTTATATGAGTATTTTTATTTTCTTTCTCCCAAGAACATTTTCCAATTCCTAAAGCCCACCAGAATATCCAGCATATTCAGTATCTAGTTATGACTGTACCTGCTTTATGTAGTTCAAAAAAGTGTACTTCTTACAGATAAGAGTTTAAGTAAATGCGTACCTCTCTGTCAAACACTGTCACCACCAACAATGCTCCTGCAATGTCTTTAACATATGGTTGCAGTACTGTAGTATCATATGCTCTTGCAAAAGCCCAACACACATAGCATGCGGCATCACGAATGTGAGCTCCTACTGAGACATAGCCCCGTGGCTCATCATACACCAGGGCTTTCAATACAACAGGAACCACTTCACCCAATCTTTGTGGCAATAGAAGCCCCCTTCGACCCAACTCTGCAAGGGCCAGGCAGCCTCCATGCCATGCCCCATCAGACTCTCGTGGACTGAAAAGCTCCAATACTGAGCCCACAACTTCATCTGCCAACTCCTTTGGAAGCCTTCCTGTTACTCTCCCAATACCTTTTGCAGCTGACCATCTGAAATGTAATAAATTAATAGTCAATGTAAACTATTCAACAGTTATCGATTTTACTTTCACATTATATGGTTTATAAAGAGAAAGTGCTGTGAAGTTGCAAAACAACAATAGCAAGATTTTTGGTGTAAAACTACGTCCTTCCCCGAATTTGGGTGAGGAGGTACATACAGAGTTTCAGATGTTCCAAAAACTGCAAAATTTGAAACACTTACTGCACGGAAACTGTACGAGCTATATTAAAGATTTATCTTGATGCAGGAAAAATTTCGCTTCTGAACAATATATAAACCAGTTGAACCAGATGTGTGTGGGAACAGGAGGGACGCGGCGAAAATAGCTGTCTTTAACAACATCAGCAAGATGCCATACTATGAGTCAGAGCCAATTGTGTCGGTATGACTTCAGATATGGAACCAAGCAGTACTTTGTCTGTAGCTTAAAAACAATGCTATCAGTGGGCGAAAATACCATTTATCTGTGAGTTAAATTACGAGACCCAGTTTGTGAGGGTTGTAGTGAAGTTTCAAATATGCTCAAAAAATTCGGAGTAAAATACAATGTCATCATCATATCCCTCACGTATTAGACCCTACAGGATCTGTTACGGTCTCATGCCAGCGCTTTCGTGGTCTTCCCAATTTCCTCTTTCCTCTTGGTACATAAGTAAGAATCTGTTTAGGCCATCTAGTGCGATCCATCCTTTCGACATGTTTTTTCCACTGAAGTCGATATTGCTGAACAAAATTAACTATAGGATCCATTTTGAGTTCCTGCAATATGTTCACATTTTTACGGTGTTCCAGCAAAGAGCATCCCGCTGTTCGTCTCATGAACCTCATTTCCGCTGGCATCAGCCTTTGCTCATCAGCTTTTCTGATTGTCCATGCCTCGCTACCGTAAGTGAGGACCGGTCGAGCTAGTGTTTTATATACCTTTAGCCTCGTATGTTTCTGAACATGGGAGGATTTGAAGACGGCATTAATGACGCCAGTGATTTTTATAAATTTAGATATTTTGTTTGACCAGTAAAATGCACTAAGAATGTAGCTGAGGGTACAAGGATTCAGAATAGACCACTATGTCGGAAGCCAAATGAAAGTGAGAGTACAGAGACCAAGTTGAAGGCCAGATGAGAGAGTGAAAATCCACTTCAATGTGTAGTGGAAATAGAGCTACAGTATTGCAAATATACACAGGTGGTTTTAACATGAAGTAATATTCAGAAGTTTCTGCGATTCAGATTTTTGTAGTTATGATTTTGTTTTTCTTGTTAGCAAGAGAGGAATTAAATGAAGAACACATTCTACTTCATTACTTACAATAGTGTTTAAGTGCTTGCAGCATAGCAAAGCTACACTCAAGAATATTTCTTGGTATGTAGACTGTATGTTTGTGTATAGCTAGTTCTCGTAAATTATTGAATGAATTTTGTCCAGTATCGACAAATTAACTTAATCAAGAAATATGTACATGAAACAATAATTTTCATCTAATAAATTAAGGATGCTTATTTTTAAAAAATAAAACAAAATTACAATTTATTAAAAACAGCGTACAAAATCCTATAATTATTTTATTTTTTACTTTCTTATCATATAAATATAAATATAAGAGATGCTGCAAAAACTCTGTTTCGAGATTTTCATTGAAGTACCGGGTACACAATTTCAGTACCTCTGATATGTAAAAGTGGTTTTGGTCATGCCCTCTGTCTGTCTACTTGTCTGTGTGCAATGATTTACAGTAAACTACTGTTTGGATTTTGTTCATATTCAGTAATCTACAAGTCAATTTGTTTAAGAATTACACACACGAACATAGGTGGAGATAGAACGATTTCCTTGGAAGGAAAAATATGACGATAAAATAAGGTAATTCATAAATACATATCGTTATCATTAGCATCCGAATGCATAAAAAATACAAATACCTACTTTTTTGACGAAGGAGGGACCTGAAGGTGCGAACTAGAGAGCTGTGCTATTACTGGTTCTGTAGGATGTTTCATATTTGTCCACGCCGCCATTTGTTATAACTTGTATGGTCACTAGTTTTACGTTGAATGCCATCACCCGCAATAATAGCAGATGCATCAACAACACTACCATCTGTAGTATTAATAGATGCTTCATATTAGACTTATTAATAGTTTTATTTCCACTTTGTGCTACACTTTTAAAAAAGAAAAGGGGATCTCGCGAACTCATCACGAAGTGAATTGAATGAACTCTCTCTAGAAAACGTTTCAGGTTTTTTCCAATTCTTTCTTATTCATACCATGAAAAGATAAATTGGATAATGAATGCCTGTACTTAGAAGCATAACGTTTACGTAAATGTTGATTTGCATATTTATATGCAGAATTATGTTTTCTTCACACCTAATGCTAGACAGAGAGACAGTAGTCTATACTTTGACCTGGAGGGGCATTCCCCCTCTATACCCTCCCCTCCATATTTCCACCTATGCACATGACTTACAACCATTTTTAGTAACTTAATATATCTTTATTCGAAATCAAAAACACACAATGGCAATCCAAATCAAGGCCTACAATTTTCTTCATGACCATTTCATTGCATAGAATGAACTGACAAAAGAAATGGTGAAAATGTTAAGAGAAATTAATTATTGCATATAATTATTTCTACTTTACACTTCAATTCAATCTAAGTTGACTCTGTCCAACATGGCACCATATTGTACCTCTCTGGCACATTTCATATGCAAAATTAATTGTGCCAACATTGACTTTAAATAACTAAAATTTAATTAATTATGTTTCAACATGAGAATAATGATTCAATTTATCCTCCTCAGCAATCCAATGAACACACTATTTCCCCTCCCCTTTCCTTCCGTACTCATTCTACTGCCCCATTATCGCAAGATGTACCCTAAGCATGAAATCTCTCTCCACATCCAAGTACTTGGTGAACTTTTTGCATGCCAATAATACTTTAGCTGCAAAATAACAGCATCTTTCATTCATTCAACGAACTCAACGAACTCAACTCAGGAGGGAGTGGTCAATATTATCGTCAGGATGTCATCTTCAAACCTTTGCATGTTGATTTTTAAATATTTCAACATTTTTTCCCGTGGGTAAAAATTAAGTGAAGAAATGCATTGAACAGTGCAATGGACGAATTTCTAAAAAGCCCTACCCATACAGTGAGCTACTATCTACTGTAAAGAGTTAAATGAGAGTAGAGTGTCTGCTATAGTAACATAATTATAAAAAAAGAGCAAAGTGTCCATTCTCTTTATCTGTTCTTACCTGATTACATTATCTGTATCTCTGAGACTCTGCATCAATTCTTCAATAACTTCCTCGATTTCATCTGGTATTTCAAAGTCCTCGTTAACCTCTTCCTCTTTCTGCTCAATTGGACTTTGCTGCACTGTATTACGTGTCACACTATCTCCTGCACTGAGGTTGGCTGCCAGTGACCTGCAACCACGCTGGTAACGCCATACAGCCACTCTCATCTTCAGAAATGTTAACCCTTAACAAAGCAGAAAATTCTTTATCAAGATGGTGATACAATAATAACAAAAACTTTAGTTATCGCAGCATGATTTGCATCGAACTTATGACGTCATACTGTCAGAAAATTAACGAGGGGGGGAACCTGCTTCATAGCTGCTACATCCACCACAAAGCTCCCAGAATCTTCTAAATATTATACCCTGGTTCCCAGTATTTCAATTGAGTAATAAGGTAGGGAAGTCTACTATTGTGTAAGACTTGAGTAAGATTAGCACCTGAGACCTGAGCATTAACAAAGAGAAATGAAAGATGTCTTGGTATATTTGAAACAATTTTTTTTTACTAATGGCAGGTATTTGACTGCTCGTCATTCACCCATATGAAGCCGGTTTTGTAGATCAATTTACTCAAAGAGTCATTGCCCAAGATGTACCATAGAAGACTGGTCTACGCTATACCCACAATGAGATGAGATGATGTTGAAGATTTGTTGGGATGTCACAGGGGAACAGGAGCTCCCAGAGAAACCCCATGTATTACCTGAACCATAGGTTTGCTCAACACAAGTTATAAATCGGAGGTAAACCGAGGATCGAACCTGGGTCCACAGGATTATAAATCCAGTGCTCTCGTTGCTAAACCATTGTGGTGGTTTTGAAACAAATATCATCATATGTATATTTTGAAAAGTAAAAGAAAATGAACAATGGAGGAGATATCATTATTTTCTAATTATTATTTAGTATGTTTGCATTAATTTATTCAACTTGTGCTTGTATGACTGTATAAATTTTTTATTAGTGTTCTTTAAATATTAGTAAATTGTATCAGCTTCTTCTGTTTCTGGCTAAATGGAAGAGAAGGCCTGATGGCCTTAACTTCGCCAGAATAAATAAATTATTATTATTATCATCATCATCATCATTTTGAACTGGATGCATTATATGGCAAGTCACATCTGATTCAATACAGAGGAGAAATCGAGGAACATGTGATAAAATTCAATGATGATCACACAATTTAAAAGCGTCAGAATACCAAAGATAAGATAGATTAATAGTGTGAGCCAAAATGCTGAAATCCTTAGGGAAAAATGGATGACGACAATGACACTGAGTGATGATGACACTCAAAGACATGGTAATGCTAAGGTAACTCATTTATAAATGGTGACATGATGATAAAGAAGTAATAATAAAATGAGAATGGAATCAGAGAAACTTAGTCTCAGATTGCTTCATTCACCATTAACCTCACACAATCTGTTAGGGATAAAATTTCACGAGAAACTGTCAGCTAAGCTATACTTTACAGACATCGAAGGAATGTAACAATCTGTCCATACCTGGGAGGTGTACTTTATTGAAAGGTAGGTTGCACAAACTGTAACTTTGTAACAAGCATACAGTAAGTATACTTTTACTCTTTAAATGAAATTTGTTTTATTCTAAATACAGTAAATGCTTTGCAACTTCGAACTAGATAGGAGCAAAAGAAATAAAAACACCACGCAATTTTACACTACTTTAAACTGTACAATACAGTTTACTTCACAATATTCAACTAATGAATAATGTACAACATTTTATGACGAAGTTCTCTTAAAAAATTCAGCCAGGTTGGTTTGTCGAGTACACTTTGCTTAACAATTTTCTGCTCAGAAGTATCCTGTAACTGTTGCATTAATTGAAGAGCTCCAGCACTGCTGCTACTAATAACAAATTTCAACAATTTCTTCACTGTGTGTGTTTTCACTGAATTTTGAAAGGTCAAATCGTCATTTTTTCACCTTCACCCTCACTCTCACTACACACACTGTTAGATGTTAATTCTGTTGTTGCATATACACTGACTGACAAAAAAAATCACGCACCAAGAAGGAGTTGTCATTTTGCTGTAAACCATGGCACACAGTTACATCTCAGTGAGATTGTCAAATGATTAGCATAGTAACGTAATTTGTTGAATGGTGTTGCCACCAGAGGTCGTGAACCTGCTGTCATTCGTGGCCTATAAAAGGGCTTGCATAGGCTACTCGAACATAGTGGACTGTTGTTTCCGGTTGCATAAAAGTCGTCGATCATTCGACATGCCTCTACGACGCAATCAAAGAGACTTTACCCAGTTAACAGAGTTTGAGGGGGGGCGCATTATTGGAATGTGCGAGGCTGGATGGCGTATCGGCGAATCGCCAGCTACCTATGCCGTTCTGACCACACTGTTAGGAAGTGTTGGGATCAGTGGATGCGTGAGGGCATGCACACACGGTGACTGGGCTCAGGATGCCCTTGACTGAGCGCCAGGAGAGAAGAAAGTCGAATCCTCCGGCAAGCCCGAACAGATCCAGCTGTTTCGTCGCCCGCCGTCCTAAGACAGGTAGCACCGTCATTACAGGCCCCTGTGTCTGGCCGAACCATTTCCAGGCACTAGGCTGAAGGAAATTTGGTCTCACGGCGCCCATTATGTGTCCTGTCATTGACACCCGTCCACTGTCGCCTCTGTTTGCAGTGGTGTCGTGAGCGACAAACCTGGATTGCTGAAGACTGGAACCGGATTGTCTTTAGTGACGAATCCAGGTTCTCTTTGAGCTCTGACGACGGTCATGTTCGTGTCTGGAGACCTCGTGGTGCATGCCTCAATCCTACATTTTCTGTGGCATGACACACTGCAGCCACTGCTGGGTGCTGGTCTGGGGGGTCATCACGTATGACAGTCGGTCACTCGTAGTAATGATACGAGTGTCAATAACAGCGCAGCGATATGTGCAGGACATCCTTCAGCCACATGTGTTGCCACTCATGGCAGGATTTCCAAAATGTCTTTTCCATCAGGATAATGCTCGGCCGCACACAGCAAGGATGTCACGGGAATGCCTCCGCAACGTTGTCACACTTCCATGGCCTGCACGATCGCCAGAGTTGTCACCAATCGAACATGTCTGGGATCACCTGGGATGCCAACTTCAGCGACCTAGGAGTTTACAAGATATAGAGAACCAATTGCGGCAAATATGGACAGATATGCCGCAGGATACCATACGAAATCTGTATGCCTCCATACCCGCCCGTATTACAGCTTGCATCCAAACTAGAGGTGGACAAACAGGGTACTAGAGCCTCAATTCAGGTGGTCAGTTTTCAGCAATAAAATTATTATTTTGCTCTAATATTGTAATCACTTACATACATCAATGTTACGATCATCCGCATCAGGCTTCATGCAATTCCCACAACTCCTTCTTGGTGCGTGATTTTTTTTGTCAGTCAGTGTACTTTACAATCTCATTTACGTCTAATAAATTTTCCTCAAATCTACACTACTTTCAATCAAGGTGTACTCATTCGCTTCAATGTTCTCACATTCAGCCTTGTTCAGAAGCTTATGAATTGATTCCTGCACTTCTTCAGCACCATTATCTCGCAGCTCAACATCGTTTTCATTAATAAGACATTCTGCTTACAAAAAACAGTTCCGAACTGCATCCTTGGCACATTAATACACACTCCTCAGAACTAAATTTTCAGTTTTCGTAATGTATTAGGTCCTGAAATCGACGTTTTATCCATAGTCAAGAGGTAAAGCAAGATTTAGGCCAGTGAAACAGCTGTTCATGTCTGTAACTGAGGATGTCCGTAAAAAAAGAGTTGCTTTTCATTACTTATATATTATTTTAGCTGGGACATAAAAATCTGTCTGTATTTGAGGAGTGTCCATATCTTGAGTGTATCCATAAGGAGAGATTTCAAAATGAAAGAGAATAGGACAGGGACAAAAAACGGAATAGAGGAAAGATACGAAAATTTCCCACTATCATAGTTGCCATGTGGAGTAAATATGGTCTTACGGGTCTCTGTAAATATCGTGTAATTGGCAGTAACCAGACATACCATACATATGAAAGAAGGAAGAAACGTGAATTAATCTATCATAAAATTTTATTTATTTATTCATTCATTTATTTATTTATTTTCTCATGAAATCTCAATTGGTAAATGGGATTGGTGCCCACCCAGCTTCATGATAAATTTGGGAAGTAACACTGAGTAGCAAAATCCGGTTTTGTAAGCCAGCTATAATGCTGGCCACAAATTACCCCATACTAGTATCTCGGACCTCTGCTGAAACATGGGGACATAGCAGTTGACTAGTCGGCCTTGGTCCTCCATGGCCTGTTGTGCCAAGAATTTAATTTTAAAAAAATGTGACATACTGTCATTTCGTAGTCAAGTATCTTTTCTTTTCAGCCAGCTATGATTAGAAAACTGACCGTAAAAAATCATTGTCACAGACTTCTGGAACAATAAGACTAACAACAATCTTAAAACGCCATACAATGAAAAAGTTGATTTGGTTTGGTTTTTAGTCTGATTTGGATTTTGGTATAGTTTAGTATTTACTGTGGTTTTCAATTCTTGTAGACAAGATCAATTAGATCTTTTTAAATTCCATTAGTGTGACAGAAGGGAATTCCATTTAAGAGACAGAAGCACCTGTATAAGGCACTCAGTAGTTCTTCATGATGATAGGCTAAGATGATAACCAAAGGAATTAGAAACTATCCAACAAAATCGTCTGCTCCTGAAAGTAGGAACCACAAACAAATGATACAACAGATTATAGGTCACGACATTAATCAATTGATTGTGGCTTAAGATTCTTGTACTCTATCAGTTATTTTAGATTTTTACAGGTCACCATTGACACATTAACTACTAAATCACCAAAAAAAAAAAAAAAGAAAAAAAAAAAAAAAAAAAAGAAAGAAAAAAAATGAAATTAATAAAACAGCTTTATTTACAATAATACATGACACATCATCACGTCAATGTGTAACTTGCCA
Organism: Periplaneta americana; assembly: GCF_040183065.1. NCBI lineage: Eukaryota > Metazoa > Arthropoda > Insecta > Blattodea > Blattidae > Periplaneta > Periplaneta americana. The sequence goes on along the minus strand of NC_091118.1, from coordinate 132,251,694 downwards.
TTTCAAGCATTCACGATTCGAAATATGACTATGAAAAATCATTCTTATAGTATCATGGTATACCATGACAAACAAGATTTTTAAAATACTAGACAATTTAAGTTTCAAAAGTGAGAAGTGGAAATAAGACAACAAAACCAATTCTTAAGTCTCTACCATCTGTATTTCACTTTATCTCAACTGTATGCTTTGGCAGTTTTTACAACTAAAACACTTACCAATTCTCTGTATAACTTTTACACCATATTTTCTGACCAGGGCATGTGGATTCTCTCTGTATTTGCTGGCTAAGATCCATTTTAACAGTGATGGAGCATGTGGAAGTAAATCTTCTCTCTTTCCATGCTTTAAAATAGATGCAATTGCTGCTAGAGAACCACACTGTGCAAAAACTGGGCTGTCAGATGATACTATCCACTGTAAAGAGGATAATACAGAAGGAACAACGTAAATAGTAATGATTATGATTATCCTTTAGGGTTAATAATGTTCACAACCAGAGTTACCATCTGCCTTTAAGCTCTTACTGATACTCTTTAAGTGTACTATAAAGGCTAAAGCCTAAAAATAAGTCACGAAATGGGAGGTATTAAAAGACGCTTTCTTTTTTTCATTATATAATAAATACTGTATATATGTATAAACTCCTACTGCTCCGCATATTAAATGAATATCGACTAATTCAGCATTAGTGAATTCTTCCATTATGACAAATTTTGGCAAGTGAGCTTCGTACAAGAATAACAATCCTTAACAGATTGAAACAGAATGTTTATGTCGGAGTGCATCTAATCGAAAGATGTGCATATAGTCTACTCAGAAGTTTCATAGTATGATCATTCATAAAACATCAGATCGTAAAATACATGAGATATTTATTGAAAAACTATTAGTTCGAGGCAAGTAGTAAATAGGATGTTGTTTTATATGCATTTTTCTCACGCATATACTCCTTAAACCTGTGTAAATATTTTGATATTTGCTATTTGCTTAAGAAAATGCATATAAAAATGGTGTTTACTTTCAATGGGTTTATGCATGATGAGGCACCTGCTCACTTCAGCAGAGAAGTTTCCTGACATCTAGATTGTCATTTTCCAATCAATGGATTGGTCGGGGCAGTTGTGTCAGTTAGACGGTGGAGTTCCTCTATTTAAATCCATTGGAACAACAACAGAACAACTCATGTGCACAGCAAAAATGAATACTCTATGAGCCATAGTCGGTAAAACTAGACTTGATAGAGTAAGAAATGAAGATGTGAGATAACAGTGCAATATGATGGACGTTAAAAAGTTCATAAATATGAGAAAGAAAGAATGGAATGTGCACATAGACAAAGCTGATAACTCAAGACTTGTTATTAAAATAGCACGAGATATGATTCCCAGTGGCAAAAGAGATGTGGGCCGACCGAAAAAAAGGTGGAAGGACTGGTGTCATCTTTTACTGAATTGTCTCCCGTGTGGAGACAAACAGGCCAGAAGAAGAAGAAGAAGAAGAAGAAGAAGAAGAAGAAGAAGAAGAAGGAGGAGGAGAAGGAGGATGATTTCTATTTATTGGGGCATCTCAAAAAGTTTAATTATCGAATGGGAATTACTGATGAAGAAACACTCATGCAAATTATATGGGATGACATTGCAACAATCAAACCTGATCCAGAAATGTGGGAAAAGGTGAGAGCTTTTTGATATCACTGCATGTAAGTCTATCACTAAGCTAAGGGGACACTTTCTCTGATTCCTTTCCGAATATGAACAACTTCTCTAACAATTTTCTATACTAGTAAAAGATTACTACTGTATTTTCTGTTAACAATTCAAAAGTTATGTATATTTTCGTATAGGCCTATTTCTTTTATTTTCATAGGAGTAAGTTTTAAATGTGAATTCCATTCAATTGTTTCAGATAATTCGGAAATGAATGCCACACCATTTATAAAGTTTTTTTTTTTCCTTGAAACATGTTGATCAGTTAGATAACATTACATTTAATGTTTTTGTTTTACAGCAGTCTACCATCCTTATAATAAAAATGTTGTATGAGTGTATTTGGATGTTGGGAGGCCTGGAGTCTGAAAAGTAACTATAACGTAAAGTTTCATTTTCCATACTGGTCTGGAGTATGGAAAGATGTAAAATTGGATATAGTATGAAACAAAATACATTACAGTACAGTGTTAAAGAAAGCACATATTGTATTTTATTACTCCACGCAATCTTTGGAATTTCCTTAAATCTCTCGTCACTTCTTCTTATAACACTTTTCTTGTTAATATGTACTGTGCCAATCTCTTTTCAAAGAGCCACTGGCTTATACACACTAAACAAAATATGGCCTGGTGCACTGGTATACTGTTACACCACACATTTCGAATATATTAGTGAAAGCTACAAACCACAATACCAGGAGAACATGCTTGGTTTTAGAATACATCTGCAAGAAGTAAAATCACTTACATTACATGCCCAATCCAGAAATCCTGCTAGATGAACTTCTTTCACATCAGACCGAGTGAGGAAGCGCGAAGACAAAAAGGCAGTCACACATAACAGATTATTGCTGAGTGCATACATCTTGCACACACTAAGGATCCTATGAAGGGGAAAACATGTATCAATAAAACCATAGTATCAATATCATTTAAGTATACAATTTTCTTGGTGTAATGTCTAAAAGATTACTAAGTTACGGTTATTTCATGAATTTGGGCTATAATATGTTAAGAGTTTAAATGTGTAGTACTTAAAAGAAGAAGGTATGCTTATTGGATTACTGATTTTGATGTTATTGTTTTGGAAGAAAGTTAATAATATGAAATACAGCAATGACACAACACAATGTTCAAGACAAAAAAAAAATAAACCAAAATTAAAAACATAACGCACAATAAATAAAAATTAGAAGGAAAAATTTATATCAAAATTCATCTTCAATCTCAAATTTCGACAATGCCAACAAAACCTGTCATATCTGCATTCCACCTCTTCACCCAGTTGTCCCATGGTTTTCATCGATTGTGTGAGATAATAAAAATGAATCTCTTGAAAGTAAACACTCTCAATTTCAAGTCTGAAGAATGTATACTGCAAAGCAGCAGGACGATATTGAAAACAAGATCAATGCATGCTTCTACTTACCTATAGAAATAAACTATAGTCTAGCTTTGTTCTGATATAGGCTATAGCATAAATCTCAAATGCAAGTCTATCACAATTTAAACATATTAGATCGGTAGGACGTATTTAAATACGCTTACCTTTCCATAACAGTTTTCCGACCTCCAATTCTGTCGTCCTCGGGATTAAAACTGTCTAACCGTGACATGTGGAATGGTATCATCACAATAATGGACAACCACAGTAATAAAACATAACGTGTTTGCCAATTATCAATGTCAGAAGGATCTTGACTTTCGAGTAGCTGAAGAACCGGTTCAATATCCGAAACCTAAATTGAAAACAAGACATGACTGCATACGGTAAGACTCCAGCTTCATATACATATCACGTCAAAGTGACAGATACCTGTCACAACCCTTTGTTTACACATTCGAAATCACAACTTACCTCGTGTGGAAGATGTCTAACCACTATTTTATAACCTCTAACTTTCATTAAAACATACAAATATTTAAAAGTGGCATGTTTTAATTCTATTGGAGATTCTCCATCCCGAACTATACTAATCAACTTGTCCAAAATATTGTCGAGGTGAGGATCGAGCAGGTGAGGTTGTGCTTGATATTGATCCAGAATGTAAAGGAAGCGTTCATACGCGCGTTCTAGAGGAACAGTCGATGTATATATTGTCTTTAAATCCTCTATCATACTTTTCACTTCTTCATGTTCGGAAAACATTTCCCGAGCACAACCCAAACCGATATTTTCATCGCGAATTATGTCATCCATATCACCGTCCACCGCCATTTTGAAACGAAAACAAATGAAACCTGAAAATGAGCAGTGAAAACAATTGCATGGATTCATCCATGACAAGTCTGAAGCCTTATCTCGTATGTAGTGACTTCCGGTAATTCAAAACATTAAAAAGAACTGTCAACCTACACGGTTAAAAATTTTCCTTTCAATTTTAAGCATTCAAGCAATGCATACAAGAATGAACGAAACGTATTCAATTGTGCATGCTTTTTCCACTAAAAATGAGAGCGCATGCGGCAATTGAAAGCTATGTGGCCGTGAATAAACGCGATTATTTAGTAAGTCTACGGAATACTGAAAATTCTTTTGTTTGGTGATGGTGGTGGACCTTTTAAGCTAAAAATGGCGGCAAGCACGATTAGCTTTATTGTATATTATCGCAAATACGAGTGCCTACAAGTCCTTATTTACACTTGCTATTTGTCGCGCAACATCAAGCGCTTTCTGTCGGCTATATGTAGCATCACCGTTTATACTTGGCAGATTTTTCGTCCACAAGTCGACGCAAGTTGTTGCGCTTTCTGTCGGCTAAATGTAGTATCACCGTTCACTCTTGGCAGATTTCTCGTCTGCTACTCGAGGCTAGTTGTTGAGCTCGAGCAACGTTTGAATGATGTGGTGAGCCTTTTAAATGAACAAAATGGATTTTAACAATAAAAAGTAGCTGTTATAGCTTATGCAGCTTCAAGTGTTTTGTTAGCTTGCACTAATGAAAAAAAAAAAAAAAAAGAGAGAGAGAGAGAGACTGGGAAAGGAGATGGAGGTCCAGAAGGCAGGAGAATGGGTTATTCCATGTTCTCAGTAAAGATTTCTAACTGGAACAAAATTGTCCAATAGATATTTATTATATTAAAATGAATTGAAAGTTTAATTTTTTTCCTTGCATATTGACTTCTGATGTTCTTTATTTTTGTTTTGATGTCGGAGGGAATAGTATTGGGACGAACAGACTCCAAATTTTTACAAATAAACTCCAGTGCATTTTCCCTCCGAATCCTATTGTGATAGTCCTTATTTCTGATGTCATGAAAGTATGGAAATTCCTCGTAAAGCTTGATTAATTTCATTACTTGGTTTTTGTTCCACTCTGACATGATGCTACAAAACGCGCGGAAAGAGAGAAACAGCTGATTAAAAGTTGTCTGCTACTGCTTTTCCGAATCATGTTCGGGTCCTGTCGCGTCAATTCGGCTGGCCCACCTAGGAAATGTCGCACAGAAATAGAAACAGCTTCTACTCAGCAGATGTCGAAAGGAAAGGAACGAAATCCGTACTGCGCATGCGCCCGCGCTGTAAGTCGAACGACAAATAGCAAGTGTAAATAGGGACATAAAACGTCTTTGAGTGCCTATGGAATGTTCAACAACAATTTTGCGAATCAAGTAGGCCTAAGTATTAGATTGATATTTAATATTCATTAATACATAGTATACGTAGTGAAGATGGCGTTCAACATGACGCACCGTGTGGACCAAAATCTGCATGCATCTTAATTGAACGTTCGTTTTCAACTTCATTCTTTCAATATTCTTCCCAGATTGCATGCGTAAACGCAAGGAAAACTGAACCGTGTAGATGCACCTTTAGGCCAATTATCGAGTAGTGAGTGAAAAGTGAATGTCATAAAGCGCATTACAGCCGCTTAAACATTATCTTCAAAAAGAACACCACACCAGTGAGTACACAACTATAAGAAAAATAATGAATATCGCACGGAATCAGCTATATTTAAATAGATCGAAACGCATAATATATAGAATATAATAGTGTCCGGCTTGAAACAGAAACGCATAATATATAGAATATAATAGTGTCCGGCTTGAAACAGAAATTTATTATTCCAAATTAATTAATAGGCCTATATTTCCATACATAAACAGCAACTCAAAATGTTATTTTCTAGAAAAATGTTTTACACAGCACCTCGATATGAGCATCATTAGTGGCACGAAAGATGTCCAACCTATACTCAATCTCCGCCTATGTGTTTGACAACATTACAGGCGTAACACTCTCGACAGCTACATAAATGCGTCGACTTAGTCCGGAAGATCACGTACTGGTGTCTAATATACTTTAGTCTTGACAAAATCCCAGAAGAAAAAATCAAATTGAGTTAGGTCCGGCGAACTAGGTGGCCAGGCAATTCGATGAGCGCCCCTTCTAATCCAGGTTCCAGGAAAGTTATAGTTCAGAAAATCTCTGACTTCATTTACATAATGACATGGTGTACCATCTTGATAAAAAAAAATGACGCCACATGTTGATGTGGAGTTCACATCGTCGTTTTCAATGCAATTATGCGCATGCGCAAGAATTATGACGTTATGCAACCCATGCGCACCAAACATTTTCAGTTTGGCTGTTTATGTAGGCAAACCCGTATGGAAATATCTTCATTAATTTTCGATTAACAAATTCTGTTTTGTTATATATTCAAGCCGGACACTCTGTATACCACAGTCTATACACGATTTTTTTAAGGGTACATGACGTTAGCGCTGCGATCGGAAAAACAACCGAATGTCACATAGTTTAGTAGGACTGTTGCTATGGTAACAATTGTTAGTTGTCAAAGTTACAGTTGCCACGTGATGAATGTTCAATAGCTCTCTTGGCGACATTTATTGTACACTGACGTTCAAAGGTATCCGACTTACGATTTTATGAACGTGTAAGAGAACTTTCTAATAGCGGAATAGGTCAGAATAAAGATATGAAAAATTGACAAACTTTGAAAGATTTCCGCTAGTTCTCAATAGGCTGCACCATTATCGAGAGCCGTTAAAAATTGTCAGGGAAAATGATTATGTAGATTAAGTATAAACTATTCTTCTAATAGACAATATCAGCGTTTTGAGCCAAAGTCAGTGTTATTTTACAAGCAATAGAGTAGGATGAAAACTTGAATTCTATAACACGGGTATATTTATCTACGATTAGCAATAGTTATTATCTTCATCATCTATTCACAGAAGTAATAACTAAAGAATCCACACTTACATCAATAAATTATCGATCACTATCGATTAGTAGGGGCAGATATCTTTGAACGTAAGTGAAGCCTACGTATTTGCTCTGAGAAAAGTCAATATTAGTAGCCTAAAAAAAGGACTTCATTTCAGTTTTAGCTTAGGGGGGACAATATTTTTAGGGCACATCTTATCGAGTGCCGTATTTCCTCAGAAATAAATTATTTCCCATACCGTAAATTGAGGTAGGCCTAAACTCGACTGCTGACGTAAACTTGATAATAAAAAAAAGGAGATTTAACCAATACAAGATGCATTGAAAATATTTTCTTCCCTAAGTACCGGCATTTTTTTTTTATTATTTTAAGGGGATGTTATGTTTTTTGTGGTAACTTTACCCCAATTTGCAATGCATTTCTAGTTTCCACACACAGTCTACTTTTAACTTACTTATCCTACTTATACGATACATTTACAAGCACTCTTAACTGCTAATATGACGTACGTGCTAACAAATGAATATACAGTTTTGATGAAGAAATTTTATTTTCAATTAACAAAGGAATTGTACATTTATTGGAGCTGTAAAATCAACACCAATCTCACAACGAATCTCTCATTATGTTTTCAGATAACAAAATCAGAACAGCGTGGCAAATAATAAATAAACATAAGAAAACACCATCTGAACCTTGCAATTGAAATTAATGGCACTACTTTTACAAAGTCCACCGAAATAGCAAATCAGTTGAATGAATATTTTGCAAATATTTTAATTGCCATTATGCTCAATTTGTGAGCACTTTTTTTAGATCTAAGGTTGGTGCATAGGGCGTGTCAAATAACGTACCTTACGTGTAACATTCCACAGAAGTTTCCTGCTTTCAGGTCTACACCCTTCAAAATGAAGTGAACACAGTGTGATATTATTGTATTATTGTAGGCCTACAAATAAAAAATAATCGACACTTTTGTTCATTGCTTTTGTCATCTAGTCTGCTGTCAAAAAAAGTTGGAATTTATAAAACAGTTATATTACAGGTTGTTCTGTATGGTTGTGAAACTTGGACTCTTACTTTGAGAGAGGAACAGAGATTAAGAGTGTTTGAGAATAAGGTTCTTAGGAAAATATTTGGGTCTAAGAGGGATGAAGTTACAGGAGAATAGAGTTACACAACGCAGAACTTTACGCATTGTATTCTTCATCTGACATAATTAGGAACATTAAATCCAGACGTTTGAGATGGGCAGGGCATGTAGCACGTATGGGCGAATCCAGAAATGCATATAGTTGGGAGGCCAGAGGGAAAAAGATCTTTGGGGAGGCCGAGATTAGATGGGAGGATAATATTAAAATGGATTTGAGGGAGATGAGATATGATGATAGAGAGTGGATTAATCTTGCACAGAATAGGGACCAATGACGGGCTTATGTGAGGGCGGCAATGAACCTTCAGGTTCCTTAAAAGCCATTTGTAAGTAAGTAAATCTAATCTTCTAAAACTTATCAGTCATCTTCTACTCCTGAAAAAAAAATATTTAAGACGTAAGGTGGATAAGTAGGCCTAAAGGCAAATAACTTGTATTGCTTAAAAAAATTATATTACACTGATTGTACGTATTTTTTCACATGTATTTAAACTATTCTTTCTGACATACGAATAGGTAACTGATAACCAATAAGTGTTACTCTCTAATTTTATTAAGAAACGAACAACACAACACAATCCGGGAACAGCTGCGCTACGACTGCGACAGTCAGCAAACGTTTCTGGACAATATTAGACAGTAATTTAAAAGTTGTTAGGTGGAGAATTGAAAAATCTATTGTGAAGACAGCTGAAAGACTTTTGCAAGGTCAACAAGTAAGCAAGCGGGCTTGCTACTCCCTCCAGTGCGCAGCAAACGAGTGGGAGCTCGCTCATAAGAAAAAAACCCTGTGCCGCGGGGGAAAGCATAACTGATCGCTCGGTATATCTGAGTCTGTTCGTCTGTCTGTTTGTTACCTTTTCATTTGATAAGGGCTGAACCGATCTCTATGAAAATAGATATGTAAAATAAATTAGTTCCAACTTAGATTTCAGGTTATATCGCATTCAAAATATTTTCTTTGAAAGGGGAGTTGTAAGAGGGCCTGAAGTAAGTAAATAAAAATATTTCGCTTATTATTGATTTTTTAGAAAAATATTATATAACAAAAGTTGCTTTAAAAATGTTTCCAGCAAGCTTTATTCTATGCAAAATTTTGATAGAACTGATATTTAACGATATAATTATGTGAGTTTTAAAATAATAATGCGTTTTATGTCATTGCCACCTCACACAGACAAACACAGCGCATTGCCACAGGTTGTGAGGTCAGGGCTCTGAGGCAGAGTCGAGAGGAGTTGGTAAGGTGGGTGACCCACGCCAATCCAGCGTTCTGGAAACCTGTGACAATGCACTGTGGAGTTCCATCAGAGCATTGTTGCATACGAATCGCGCTTTCCAACAGATTACACCAGAAATGCTGAGGCGAATGTCACACCGAATCTGGCGAAGCATTATTTTGTGTGAGGAGAATGATGGGGAACATACTGACCCTTTGAACACTTCGAATACACAGTTAGTGTAAAGTGAATGTATGACCGGAATTAAATAATGTGTATATTTGAGACATTTATAGAGAGTAACGGATTTTGTGCCCACTCTGTACAGTAACTCCTCCATATTTACGGCTATTATAGCAACCATCATCTAGCACAATGGGCCAAATAGACCTATACTGAATTCCAGATGATAAAAATATTGAGGTAAACGAACATTTGAAGCGAAATGTATTACGTCACTGTGATGCGTAACGTGATTTGTCATCTAATTGCGCAAACTTTCCACGTGCGTTGGGTACAGTCTATTAATATGAAAATTAATTTCCGTTACTATGAAGACAGGCATTGAATTTTACAAAGTAATGGATTTTTATAATAGGCCTGCCTTGTTGAAGATTAGTCCGATTTTTCCACACAAGAACGATGTGGAAGTAAACATTTATTGATAGTCTAACAGACTTCGATCTCTACAGTGGCAAGTATCTCTGTTCATTATTTATGTTCAGTATAATATTAATAATGATTATATGAATCCTCTAGATTCAAAACCCCCTAAAGACCATTTTATTCATAATTTAGTTATGCTCACATATTGCTTGCTAAGAATGAATTCTAATGATTTATATAGTTCAAATTCGAAAACCCATTAAATTTAAAGAAAAAGGTTTTTTAAAAGTCATTGTAAGGTTGAAAATTCTTTCTATTTGTCACCAGTTACTGTCAAAATTCTTCAATTTGTGAATATGGATATAGGGGATTTTGAATCTATAGGATTCATATGCTTAGACACCTACAGGAGAGATAACTTTGAAGGGTTAGGGTACGTGGAATCAAGTGTTCATATCGGAGTAATGAGGACGCGGGAAGAGAACAGTTTGTTTTATTAGTAGAAGATATTCTATACATCCACTTAATGAAACAAGATATATAGAAAGTAACAACTGCTAGGTTCAAGGTTAATATAACTTAAATACGTACAACACAACCCGTTGCTAATCCCAAAGCTAGTATAAATTCACTGTGTTGAGATTGGTTCTTGTGATCACATAACGTATCACGAATAAATACACAACTGATCAATTTGCCAATATCTGTGAAACTAATTTAATATGACGAAATAATAATAAATCGATTAATATTCGGATATATTGATAATCACCGGTCATTATCGGTCATTAACTATACAGATTAATATTATCTTAATCAGAGATCATATGAACGACAAGAGAGAAGTAAATGGAATTTTTCTTTTTCGTCGCTTTTATCGTGTATCTTCGCTTTTATCGTTACTCCAATATCACACCTCAATGATAAGGCCGGTTACACACTATACCGAGAGATGCGTAATGTGAAATGTGTGCCGAGAAATGCGCGAGCGAGGCGAGGCAGCATTGTCCACACACAGCGCCGAGAAATGTGTAATCGAACCAAAGAGTACAGAATAGAAAATAGTTGCCAGCGTCGCGCGGTAGCCATCTTAATTTAACCTATCATTGTATTTTCATGGCGTAGTTGTGTTGTTTTAAATTTTTTGAGTAATATTTTGATCAATTTAAATGCGTCAATCCGGTGTGCTATATGGCAGAAGAAATAAAGAGTCCAAGAACTTACCTGGAATAACCTATCATGGGTATGTATGAGAGACTTATGACATTATATACGTAAATCTCCGGAGTTGTTATCGTCTGTAATTTATTAATATTTAAATTTAACTTGTGCTACAGCTTTCCAAAGGATCCTGAGTTTAAAGATATTCGGACACCTTGTGTTGTCGTTGCAGCACAATTTGTTCCAGTCACTTCAGGGAGGAGGATATGGATCGCACGACCTTATCATATATGTTTCAGAAAGGGGGCTGTGCTGTATATATTTGCACCCTGAAGAACCAAAGGTTAATTAGATGAACATTACACTGATAGTTAACCATGATAATATTGATATATCTGTTCACTACTAAGGCCCGTAACACACTTGCAGAGTTTTCGCCAGCGAGAAATGTGTTGCGAGAAAATTAAAAAATTGATAACATGGATTCAAATGGACGTCCATACACTGAAATCGGTAGCTCAGCGAATTTTCTTGACACATTTATCAAAGATGTTTGACATTTATACTCTTTATGACGATGAATGTAGAAAAAGATATCACAGGTGGCGATGAATTGTATTGTTTTTATTTGAAAATGAGGAAAGATGGCTGATAATTGCAGTAAGAAACTTATCGAACTTGTACGATGTCACCCGTAGGCCTATTTATATGATACACAGGATGAAAACTATAAAAACACGAAACTTAAAGAAAAAATATGGAGACAAATATCAGATAATCTGAAAATAAATAGGGCTGTATTTTATTTTGATGAGATTTATTAGTATTAATTAAACATTTGAAATAATTTATCTATATGTGTTAACAGCTTACATAATTTTAATCAGAACATAGCAAAGAATCCTCTATCATATCATAAATGGCAAAATACTGTGGTCCATTCAACCTGAAATAACGCCTAAACGTATCATCACTCAAATCGAAACCAGTGTCCAAAACTCGCCCTTATCTTCGTAAGATGCAATGTGATTTTCAGATATTTCTGGCTTTAATTTTAGGCCTACTTTTTTCTTTTCATTACCAAAATATGTTCGTGTAACTCTATTTCCTCATCATCTGAATACTCAGATTCAACATAGCGTTCGTATGTAATTTGTAAAGTACGAATATATACTTACAGGTTATATATTTAAGTACGACAATATAAGTAAATACATAACCTATAATATTTCCCCCAACGAGTGATTACTATAATCAGAAAAATGCTTTCTGCATGAAGGCAGTGCATAGCTGATCATAGCGAAGTGTGATCTGTGATAGCTAGAACTCGCCAAGTGTGTGGAGGAGGCTCTTCGCCTCTTTCTCGCAACACATTTCTCGCTAGCGAAAACTCTTCAAGTGTGTTACGGGCCTTAGTCTCGGCATTACATGTGAAGTGGTATAGGTTATGTAGATTTTGACGCAGGTTTTATGTACATGAAATGCAACAGTAAGGTCTAAACGCAGGTTTTATTTGCATGAAATGCAACGGTACGGCCTAAAGAAAGTCCGCCTACTTTAGACAGTTAATATTAATTTTGTGAGAATGAATTTGTGATAACTCATATAGGCCTATGCATTCTGAACGAATAACGAATCTCGATTCATGATTTAATCATATTTCGCTTCTGTCTAAATTATCATAAACGATCAACATCTCGATAAGAAATTTCGAACTAATTTATAGCGCGTACATGAACACTAGCCAATAGAAGAGCACGTATGATTTAGTACGATGATATGGGAAGTGGTAAATACTCCACCCTTTTGTTTACCTCAATATTTTTTCTTATCTGGAAATCAATATAGTGGAGAGAGCTCATGTTATATTAAATCATGTCTAGCTCTTCTCAAAGCACTTCACCAGACACAAAATGTCCTAACATTCGAAATTAATACGCGAACAGTATGTAAGAAGAGCAAATTGTGAATACACTTAGTGAATCTAACTACTACTAAAAATTAATGGTGGAGTTAACACGCGTAATTGAGGTTCGTTTTCCGACCGAAGTCATCAGTAGGCACTTTGCAACAACGTGGCCTCCGCGATCTCCAGATTTAATCCGACTGACTTTTGGTTGTGGGGTTACTTTAAAGAACGAGTTTTCCTGACACATCCAACAACCCAACTGCAACTGAAAGATGTCATCTCGCAAGAAATTGTCAATATTCCAAGACATTATCTGCAAAATGCTGTGCATGGTTTCGCAGACAGAATGCTGCACGTTGAACAAGAGAATGGCGGACATCTTCCCAATGTTTTGTAAACCCCGTTATTTGCCCAACACCGTGATATTTTTGTTTTTTTCCTCATCTCAAATATTATAATATTTATAGCGGTTTAATGTTTGAACTGATTTTTGAAATACCCTATATCTCTTTTTCCACCCCTTATAACTTTTGTAGGCTTATATACAGTTTTTTTTTTTCATAAATTAAAAATAGGAAAGCTGCAAGTAGCGTTCCATACTTTTTATTCATCATGTACACTCAGAATATTTTCTTTATTTTTTATAGATATGGAAACATTCGAATAAAATATTTATCCCTGGATATAAAATATTATACTAATTTAATCCTGAAAGAAAATCACGTCTGTATATGTTATAGGATATTATAATAAAGTATGAATTTTGTATATAAATAAGTGCTGTAATTAAAATTTACAGGGGAGATGTTCTGACAAATAGTTGTGAGTGAAGTAAAAGAGATATAAATGCAACTATTCAACTTGGCCTCTAAACCATCAGTAGAACAGGTAACAAGTCACTGTGTTAGAAGGAAATAAAAACGAGGTCAATGTCTTGTAACGTTTCGTAATTCAGGATGCATATTTCAGACGGTTATTTTAATCAGCGATCTTGTTTCTAAAGTTTATTTATAGACACAATAAAATATAACGGTTGTAACAAAACTGTCGCCTTCGCTCCACATTTTATCCAAGGTAATACGAGAACGGAACATAGCCAGAGAATGAAATTCGATACTCTGCTGTAAACATTATATTAAATTGCATCATTACGTTTTCTTTCATCAGCTTTTTAAATAATCTGAATGCCAATTAAATGCACATATTTTTATATCGCATGCCTATGTTCCAGTCAGTGTCATTAAATGTTAAGTGATATAATTTTTCTATTTCATATTTATATCCCTGGCGACAAATACAAACAAGAAATTAAAGCGCATTAATAGAAATGGGTTACAAATCAATTTCTACACCTTGTTTACTCATCTCAGGTTAGAAAGACACGTTCGACCTTGAAGAATTTCCAAGAGATTGCATGATGCAATATAATAAGGGCGTTACGGTATATGTCGTATTAATATTAGTAGTGAACAATAGTTCTGATGCTTAAAAATTGAATCAGGTATCAAGTGTATTTTTATTCTAGTCACACTTCTTAAGGAATAGTTCAATGTTACCTACTTCAGGTTTCGAAATCTTTCCAAAATATTAACATAGGCTATACTGTAGCTACGGTATAAATTTAGCAGACCATGGTACATGAAATGACTGATTTGCCATTTCGCGGAAGTCATAATAGTAGCACATTCTAGTATATACAGTCACGAAGCTCAATACGTAGTAAATATACATCCATAGATAGTTGCTAACCACTAGAATCGCTAATATCGCTAATATACAGACAATGCGAAATAGTACCTGCACAGTCTATTGTTCCTAGTACCCTCACCAACTCAAGCTTCGTGACTGTATATACTAGACTGTGGTAGTAGGTTCGAAAAAGATTTAGACCAGGGTTATTCAAAAGCTGTAATGCCGTGAAATACAAGAGTATCGTCCATGACCATGTATGACCGATATCTGCCACAATGAACTCACTCACTCCACTGTTCGTAGCAGTGGCGAGGTATACATGTAACTGCTGTAAGCGCCGTTTACACTTTCAAGCAAAAAGAAAATGTTTTATATATTTTTTACAATTAAAAATCTGATTTTAGTATCTTTATTCACTCGCGGTCTCCGACATAGTTCGTTCTTGTCGAGAAACTTAGTCCTACATTTTCCACTTGTAACGTATGTGAACTACAGATTACGAATGAACGCACCCTCAGTACTTTCTATTTTGTTTGGCTAAGCAGCGCGCCCAGTAGGACGCAAGGAGCCAATGGCAGTCGCATGTTTAGCGAGCTCCTACAAGCTTATGTCGTCTGCGATTACGCTAGTTGAACGTAGACTTTAAAGCTTTCATTTTGCATCTAGCTACAATGCAACAAAGTGATATTTTATCCAACATACCAATAGTATACTAGAGATTATTTTATTTAGTTCATTTTTATATGAAGTGTTTTGATATTTCTTGATACTGGAATCCTAAACTTTGAACTAGTTCATTGGCGCGCATATAAATTAGCGTTGTATAATTTCTGAAATGTTGAGCAAATGTGAAGGAAATAGCGGGCTCTTCAAATGTCCCTAATTTCTCGGAATGTAACTGTGCTAAAAACTTTGTGGAAGCAGCCATTTGGTGGACTTAAATATGACAAGAAGTGTGATATAATAAAGCACGGACGGTCCATGTCACCTTCCTAATATGAGTACGAAAACTAATCATTGCGTTCATAATTGCCAAGAATCTTGGTACAAATGTAATTTTACTGCTCAGTGATTGAAGTATTCAACAAGAAGCGCCCTATGGTACTAAGTCCTTTTATTGCAGTTACTCGCACACAGGGTGTATCTACAAGCGACCAAGGATAATATATTGCTGGAACAATACCATACGCTCCAAAACTCTCCAAGTTACCTGTTCCCACACCGTAAGGCCCGTTACGCACTTGAAGAGTTCTCGCTAGCGAGAAATGTGTTGCGAGAAAGAGGCGAAGTGCCTTCCTCCACACACTTAACGAGTTCTCGCTATCACAGATCACACCTCGCTATGATCATCTAAGCACTGCCTTCATGCAGAAAGCATTTTTCTGATTATAGTAATCACTCGTTGGGAGAAATGTTACAGGTTATGTATTTACGTATATTGTCGTACTTAAATATAGCCTATAACCTGTAAGTATATTGTCGTACTTTACAAACCTACGTACGAACGCTGCTATGTTGAATCTGAATACATCACCGGATTTAAATCATTTGGATTTTTGTGTATGGAGTAATGCAGAGCGTGTTTATTTTCTCAAATACTAATGTTCTAATTATATTAAATATGCTCATTTCAATCCCATTTAAATTCTATTAATTGTAGAAAGAGTGAATATGATTTATATTATATCCATGCGCGACATATATCTGTAATTTGTAATCCGCCTCTGCACAGCTGTCTTGCATTGGAGAGCTGACAGTAGTATTTCGTGAACAAGAGTCGCCTTCCGTTGCGTCACGGAGCATTCAGTTGCCCAGCTCTGGTCTAGAGCTTCATCGGTCGTCTCCCTTGTCTTCTTCATTTAGTTTTGTATTCAGACAGTGCTATGGGGACATTCAGTTTGTTCATTCTATTAAGATATTCCAATGAGTAGGCTTATGTTTGTTCGTTTGTTTTTCTGATATTTTATGTGTACGTAACTCTTGAAGTCTCTCTTCATTTATTTTCCTGTCAAGAAGGCTGTATCTTGTCATGACGTCATGTGTTTTTAAAGCCTCATCTTATCTGTTTTAGACGGTTTACCTTGGTTTTCAGTCCAATGAAAAAGTGCGAAGATAATGAATACTTCATAAAATGTTAGAGAAATTTCTTGTTTGTTACTAGCATCTGGATTCTTAGGTTTTAATACCTCATTGTTTCTTGCTCCAAAACTTGCAAATTATTAAAATACTTTTCAGAATCATTCTAAAACGTGTACTATAAATGAATTCTATTGAATCTAAAACAACCTATATGGGAATTAAGAATCTAAAAAAAATCTCTCTTAAAACTTTGTACCTATTAGAGATGAACAACGATCGAGAAAGCAAGACCAACAGCGCCCGCAAAGCCGAAAACCCGCACGACAAATGTTGTATACGTCGCGTTCTTGACGTAAAGACTGCTAGAAGCAAATAATGATTAAGATAACGATAATGATGATGGTAATGACGATTGTGGTAATGATAACTGGAACTGTTAATTTGTCCTGTGACTTAATTATGAGATTTAACTTTGTACTGATAAATCAGTGTTTCTGAAACATATAGCCTATATTTGTTTAGTTGCAGATATCTAAAACTTAGGCTAATCTATATTCTTTAGAAAAGACGTCCCGTAAAAAAAGATTAAGTAACGCAGTTTACTTTAAGACCTCATTCACTACAGGGACAAGAAGTTATTAATAATGGTCAAGAACCTTTAATCTACTTCCTAACTTGAAAGACCTTGTGGCAGCCATTCATATTCAGGAAATTCTCAAGTAGAATTTCGAGGACGACTGTATTGAATTATATTCTCTGAGGTAATGGAGGTACATGAGATTCAGATTCTAGATATTGTCTACATCTACAAATATTTCATAAGACATAATATATATCCTACAAGTAAAATGAAATAAACAAATAATTGGAATTATCTCAATTTCCGTATGACTATATAGGTAATATTAAACTGAAAGCACATTCTGTGTGAAGTATATATTTATTCTATTTTTAATATTTACATTATTATTATTATTATTATTATTATTATTATTATTAATTAGTCTTTTAGTCATTTCTTGTCACTTAGGTACGAGTATTGCCAACTACAAATTCCGCGGACCAGAGTTCGATTCTAGGCAGAAAATTGGAAAGTATACGATACAGTAGAAACAGGATGTTTTTCTCGTCCCTGAAGTAGATGCCACGTAACTTATTACAAAACACTCTACATATATATTTGAAGGGACTAAGTGCCAAGTTTTCAAATTTTGTTTTATTCAATCTACATCCTTATGAGCATATCATACTAAATAGGCTCTGTCGTAGTTCAACTGTGACTCATTCATCCTCCGAAAGACGGTGTTGGAGGTATGTCAATATGCATTTAGCAGTGTGTTTTTAATCAATATCTCAGAAACTTGCTTTTGGCACTTAGCTCCTTTGGAAAGATACGTCTTCGTTCATGTTCTTTTTTAAATACCAAATTGACTGGAGTTATAAATAAATATATGTCAATAAATAATAAATCTAGAGTGTAGAGTATTTCTATTCTCTGCACTTCCTAATAGAGTTACTTACACTTTGAGAACAATACCTTAATGCACGCGACTGTAAAAAATTAGTTAAGGCTTATTCGCTTGAGTTCATTAGTTTAGTTTTCAGAAGAGTTATTTTCCATAGTAGATAGCCACTCAGGAAGAATAATTATGCCTGTATTCAACGTTCTATTTTCTTATTCATCAACGCACTCCCTGATCATCCATTCACCCATACACTTAGGCCTACTCAGTCACCGACGCACATACCCATTCATCCTTCCTTCCACCATCTATATATTGGTAGTAAAGGATCTTGAATCTTTGTCGGGGTTCTACAAGGAACTAGAAGTAGAAATACTTGCTTCCAGCTCGTTGTGATTCTACAATATTGCCAATACGAACATCAAAGTATGAAAGTAGCTTCAAAAATAGCTTTAAAACTTAAATTTGATTAGTCTACATTTTTAGCAGCTCGCATTGATCTTCCAACTTTCCAATTCAACAAGGCCTATAAAACAAAAGTAAACCTTCCATAATATTATAAGCTAGTATTTGTGTTAGCAGAGAGAGTTTAAAATTTATCACAAATGTTCAATGAGGGCACATCACGGTTCATAGCAGCCTATAACTACTTTGCTCTAGTTAAATTGTGGCATTAAGCTGTCTCTAGATAATGTGCACCTTGTTCGAGTTCCGTCCAGGCCTTGGGATTTTCCATTGAAAAGTCTACAGTGACACTCAGGCGAACAAGGTCGTAGTTTCTTGTTTTTTTTTTTTTTTTTTTCGATCTTCTCCCATTTCCCCAATATAGACATTGACATCATTCAGTCAACATATCACCATTCCAGCATTATTTTATCAGTATTCTCCGATCACCGTTCAGCAATGTGCGGAAGATGTTGACCCAGGAGATTTGTGGAATAGTCTGCATGCCCTCTAGATACAGTACACAGCGTGCCTTAGCGCGGTCGGCCGATGTAGGTAAGAATTCGTCTATCTTGGAGATTAGTGTAATATGCCAAAGTATGTAGACATCCACGAAAGAGCAGTAGCTCACCCTAAATCAGAATAAAAAGTGTGCCTTACTAGAAATATAGTGAAGTTCACATAAGATTATTTCCTAAAAACTAACACGGTCGTCTTTTCAATGTTGCAACTGCTAAACCGGGAAGGTCTACCAGATACCACGAAAGCATGTAAAATCACGATACCATTAATGAAACAATAATACTAATTATTATGCAAATCTGGCTTTCAGGTAGAAGCTCCCTGAGAAGCAGGCTTGAATAATTTCAAGGGAAAAATTGTTCCGGGGCCGAATATCGATTCCGGGACCCTTTGCTTAGCGCACGAATGCTCTACCGACTGAGCTACCCCAGGAACTATACACGATACTGTCACAATTCTTCCCTTTATATCCACACAACTCAAATGGGCTGACAAGACGCCAGAAACCCAACTTTGAGTGCACACAAATTCTGTGTGACTTAAATTGTAGCTTTCTGTTAACGTACCTACAGTAACGAATATATTATGCAAATCTGGCTTTCAGGTAAGAACTCCCTGTGAAGCAGGCTTGAATAATTCCAAGGTAAATTTCCCTTATTAAGGACCTATTCTAAACTCCAAGAGACCTTTGTTATCCTGGATGAGTTCGTCAGTTGGCTTAAATAAACAATGCTCTTTGTCGATGACTAAAAAATTTTGCCTGCAGTCCTCTATTAAAGACACGGTCTTCACTACCCTCAGTCAAGTTTGAACCCGCGAACCTCGGATCCGATGGTTTGCATGGTAACCAAACACAAGGCCATCGAGGATGAGTAAGAATTTATGCTTGTCCAAATCTACACGACAAGCTACGACCTGGTGTTATGGAAGGTTTCCTTATTTGGCGCAAATTTGTATTTTCCTTTCGAGCCAACAGAAGACAGTCACACGATGGGGCTCCCATGACAGTATGTCACCCGACCTCCTCCTCATGCAACACAAGATAATCACACTGGCAACGGAAAAACTTATATGCATGCAGTTGTCGGGAGTAAACTGTAACATATACACACACTGCGATGAGAATAAGTAAAGTAAACAGACTCCGAGAATCATTAACATATGAATTGATGCGTTTTATCAGTTGTAACCTCAATACCATGCACTGTCATTCTGGTTCAACGATCGAACGATAAATACAAAATAAAAAGGCTGGAAATACAAAATAAAAGGGCTGGAAACAGAACGGAACAATTTATCTTATCATCAAGCACCGTGTAGCAGTTCTCCATGCTTTCTGAAGGAATGAAGAAGATGTAATGTATGATAATGGTATCTGGTATGGCATGGATTAGTGACGAAGTGCGGGACAAAGTCCTCACGCACTGAGACGAGACAACTGATAAGAGCCAATTACTGTACTTTCAAATTTCGATCTGAAATAGAAATACGATTGCCATACTTGCAGATGGGAAATTAATAAGGAGGACCACCTTAATCGATATTCAGTTTCTTGGAAAGATCATCTTTTATTGACTGTATAAGAGGATGTGTTACGTATTAACTAATCATCATCATCATCATCATCATCATCATCATAACAATAATCTTGTACGGAGTGAACAGTACAGAGCAGAACAGGTTTCACGGTCTCGCGCGGCCTTGAGTCCCCCACCTCCGCGCGCATATCCGCCGGCCGTGAAACCTGTTCTGCTCTATACTGTTCACTCCGCTGTTCTACAGTTGGTTCCCAAACAAAAAATCAACAACGTGAGTTGGTTCCCCATGTTCAAATATCATCAACGTGAGTTGGTTCCCCATGTTCAATGTAGGTTCCATCTTGCACAATCTTGGTGGAGGAAAATTCAAACCTTAAGTTTGAGTGCGGAATTTAAAAGTAAGGAATCTGAAATTGGTCAGCTTCCAAAAACTATATTCGGACTGCATTTATTGGCTCCTCAAGAAGTTTAAGATTGTTTTGTTAATGACTTAATGGCTGTCAAACCTATAGACGATCGATTGGACCAGTTCTTTGATTACATCCTCCATACTTATATTACACCAACAAGTGAGCATCCACCTCCAATATGGGCTGAGTTTACTTCTTCCTTAGAGTGAACAACCAACTGTTGTGAATCTTTTCACAGTAAACTTAATGCGCACTTTTGTGCTCCACACCCAAATATATTTGCACTTGCAGATGCTCTGAAGGAGGTTCAGTGCGATAGTTACATTAAGCTTAGGAGTAAAAGTAAATGTAGGCCTAAGATAATGCATCAAACGGAAACTTTTGTGAAAGATTGGGTGGAAAATCTTTCTGATGGCAGTGTAAGTAGATATGCATTCCTGCGACACGTTTGTTTCAAATTTTTACCAGTACAGAAATAAAATTGTGAAGTTATTCGACGCAGCGTGTCCGCCAAGCACAAAACATTTTTAACCTACCTACTACTGTAGACAGTAGTTGACAGTCCTAAGTCTGTATAAAATGGGAAGGGAAATGTTTTCTGTCTTGATCTAGCGCGGGAACCAATTGCAGTACACAGGAGAAATCAACCTGGAACCAACTCGAGTATAGCTCTGGGACGAACTGGGAACTAATTCACAGATTTGGGAACCAACTCCAGTACAGCCGTTCACTCAGTAGCTTCCAAGGAGTTGGGCCACAGATTGGCTCGTTCCGATCTCATATTAGAGGTCGAGAAATTTCTTCAGTGGTATTCCAGGGTTTCTTGTAAGTTACCCGTCGGGGTGTAATTTTTTAATAATCTAGAATATCTGTTGCGGGGCATCATATTGACATGTATTAGCCTTCTAATAAAATTAGTAATATTAAGCCTTGTGTGTTTGTGCATTATAATTAGGGACTGTATATTTTGGTAATAGCAATATACGCGAAATTTTCCGTAATTACTTTCTTTGTTACATTTATCCTTCTAGTTACCTAAAATATCACATTTAAGCAAAACAAACACGCGAAATTTGGATCATTGTGCGAAATATCTCAATAACCACGAAATATACGCCCTCTATCGCAAAAACTATCAAATACAGACCAAAATGTTATTCAATATTGTCAAACAATTTTGTGACTTTTTCTTCGGTTAATTTGTCAATCGCTTGGTTATGACAATATTTTTGTAGTTTCTATATGGATATTGTGTACACTCACTTTTACTGCCTCTATGGCTATCGAAAAGAAAAGCAAAATTTCTATAGTCGACTGCAGCAAAAAATTGAAGACTGTTACTTATATAACATAAAAAATCTCCAATCTTTGCTCCAATATATTCTGCACTGGGGGCTATAGTTTGATGCGAAGAGGATCTGGGGGATTAGTAGAGAACCACAGTGAATTTGGTGGTAATTGTTTGTAGACAGTGTGGTTTTCTACATCTAATATGGACAGTGAGAGGGATTTTTCTGGGTGCACGAAAATAGTCATTGACTACCGCACAAATCTTCGTGCTGACAAAGTACGAATAGAAACTATGCTTAGCTTACATTTTGGTTATGCCGAAATGTAATATAGCCAATGTATGCAAAAATAAAAACCTTTAACAAAATGTTTTACATTAAACATAACATAATATATCTGACAACTTATTTCACGAAATACCCACCTAAATAGTGGCAAGTTTAACACCAAAATCACCCATTTTATTTCATCAAAAAATCCCTAATTATAATTATTTATTATAGCATAACTATACAGGGTGGAAGTGAAATAACCCTGCAGATTTTCAGAACGAATAGCTCATGTTGTATGTAACAAAACAGTGTAATACCATATTGGCGGAAAGTCCATAGTTTTCTCAGAAAAAAAGTTTCTTTTCAAATGTTTAACACCCTCTTATTTAGTAACTATTCGAGTAGAATCGTGATTTCTGTCCATATCGATAGAAAATCTAATAAAGAATAATTTATTCTTCTGGCGTATTTCAATAGTGTGGACAGTTTTCGTGTAAATTTAATTTAAAAACCACTATTTCAAGCCACTGAACGTTGCGAGCAGACTGCAACGTCGTAGCGAGAAAGGGAGGCTCGCGTACAGACAGACCTGAGTTCGTTGACCTCTTACATCTGTATTATGAGAAGAAAGGCGACTGTGTAGCGGAGATGTTGCCAGACTCCTGAAACTTTCAACTTAATTTTCTAATTAACCATGCATTTAATCACGAAACGAAATATAGGTTTTATATTCCTTTAAGTGTACCCTTGTGAAGTGGACAGACAGAATAAGAAATGTAGCTTGTTAGAAAAAATGGATGAAGAAATAATGATGCTGAAACTGATCAGAAAGAGGAAAAGGAATTGGCTGGGTCACTGGTTGAGAAGAAACTGTCTTTTGAAGGATGCACTGGAAGGAATGGTGAACGGAAGAAGAGTTCCGGGCAGAAGAAGATTTCAGATGATAGACGACATTAAGATATATGGAACATGTGAGGAGACAAAGAGGAAGGCATAAAATAGGAAAGACTGGAGAATGATGGGTGTGCAGTGAAAGACCTGCCCTTGGGCAGAACACTATGAATGAATGAATGAATGAATGAATGAATGAATGAATGAAGTATACTCTATCGTCCCTTTCAATCTACAGCACTTCCACTCTGTATACGCATAGAGAAATACATTTCACATGTATATTTCACTTGAAGATGTCTTTATTATTTTTTATTTTCATTTTGTCTAGGAAAATCTTCTTGTAAAATTCTCTACGTGTTTCTTCATTGTTGAAGCCTACACGAAGTTCGTATTAGATAAGACTGTTGTAATACTTCTATTATCTTCGTACATACTTCACATTAACTTACCACGTGGTTCACAAAGCCGTTATTAAACACTGGCAGATAGAAACAACTTCACGCAACTAAGTCCGCAAACGAAATGAAAAACGCACGCAAACAGTATTTCAAAAGTAGCCAGGTTCCTTATTATTAACAAATAAAATTTTATTTTGTCACTCCCACTGCCGTAAGTACGCTGCTGTTGGCTTGTTTTTAGGGAAGTAAATGGATTTTATCATAGTAGTGTTGATTGCTACTGATGACGGAACGTAAGTCACATTACTTCCCTATAAAATTAAGTGAGAATATGTTTCCTTCAACAGTCGCATAGCAAGAAACATAGGAATACTCAAAACTCGACGACCCACCAACAGTTCTGATATTAAATGTGATTAAATCATATAAAATGAAGAAATATATTATTTGAGAGTGAAAAAAATATTATATACAATTCGTGAGTTAAGTAGAATTTGCTAGTCTCGGACTAGGCTACTTAATGGAAGGGTTCAGAGCCATAGTGGGCCAAGCGCCATTTATTAAAAACAGAGAAAGCAAGGGTTAAATTTAAGTGAATAGGCCTACCATAGTTTAATGAAGATTGGCATATCATTTAGTTTTAATGTGTATAATTTATATTACTTGCTATTATGTTTCCATTGAATTATGGTAATAACTTCATTTTAACTTTTTTTTTCTATGGTTTTAGTAAATGGAGCTTGGCCCACTATGGTTCTGAACCCTTCAATTGTCGCCATCGCTATCGTTCGGCCGGAAACTCGCCTCAACTAGTAAAAACTACTTAGGCCTACTTTCCTTAATACATATTTAACTATTTGTCATAATTCAGAAAATCTGTAAGAATTATATTGTGGGTAATTTTATTTTAATTGTTTCGTAATATAATGTTTTCCTCTAATATGACCTTGTATTTCGACATTTCTGATTTTATCTCCTGGCAGTGGCTTACATGTAATCCAGTTCTGAGGTTGGGGCGCCTGTAAGACCTTGTATTTCGACATATCTGATTTTATCTCCTGGCAGTGGCTTACATGTAATCCAGTTCTGAGGTTGGGGCGCCTGTAAGACCTTGTATTTCGACATATCTGATTTTATCTCCTGGCAGTGGCTTACATGTAATCCAGTTCTGAGGTTGGGGCGCCTGTAAGACCTTGTATTTCGACATATCTGATTTTATCTCCTGGCAGTGGCTTACATGTAATCCAGTTCTGAGGTTGGGGCGCCTGTAAGACCTTGTATTTCGACATATCTGATTTTATCTCCTGGCAGTGGCTTACATGTAATCCAGTTCTGAGGTTGGGGCGCCTGTAAAGAAGGATTACATTATCCAGATGATATGAGAGGATGAACACGAATGATTGGCACCAGGAGAGGTCTTAAATCTAATCCTAACCTAAATTCCAGATTATGGAAGGACACAGGAACAATTTGCTTTAAGGGAAAATTCCTGTGTTTTAACTGGGATTCGAACCCGGAACATCATAATTGCAATTGAAAGCTCTACCCATTAGAGTCACTACACCAACGAGAAAGTATATACCATTTAACGGCACCATTTATTTCTGGACTTTTTATGAACTTAAGGGCAGCGGGCTATGAACGCATACAAAAATTATGTCAAAACATGCACCGACACTTTTGACAATATCTACCACAATATTTATGATAGCCATACATAAATTTTATCACTGAATCTCGAAAGAAAGATAAATTGAATGACATACAGTTCATTTAATTTAGATTATTCATCTATCCTAAATAATTTGTTTAATTGTTGCAACAAATCGAAAATACACTGAAACATAAGATCGTAGCCTATAAGTACAAATTCCTAGTGAACTAACGATCTCATTGGTCCAAAATTTTTATCAGATCTTACATACGTATACAGCTATAAGAAACTCACTTTTTACTTAATTTGAGAAAGATCTGTCGGTTTTGTGATATGTTAAAACATTAGAGTTTGGAAAAAATAATTTTCACTGCATGTATAAAATTATGAAATTAACTTAATTTTCAAGTTATAAAAATAAAAACTGAGTTTCACTATCGCAAGGCAATATGTAAGATGTGGTAAAAATTTGGGACCAATGACATCATTAGTTTACCAAGAAAATGTACTATTATGTATCTTATGATTTTTTTATGTCTGGCTATCATAAATCTTGTGGTAGATATTGTCAAAAGTGTTACTGCATGTTTTGCAATAATTTTTCTATGCGTTCGTAATCCTCTGCCCTTAAATATTGAAACATACATCAGTTCGGTGTTGAACAACAACAAAAGACCGTGTTAATGGTTGAAATAACTTTATAACAAAATAAAAATACCAGTCCATATATTTAAAATCCGTCGATCTTCATATAGTACGCATACGGCTGTTATAATGTAATTATAAATTACCGATGTTACTACAGTTGTTCATTGTTGAAAATTGTAAAACTAATTCTGTGGAACTCGTCTGTTATGTTCTTTCCATATTCTTGTCAGCGAAATATTCATGGCCGGTGCTGACGCCATCATTGGAAATTTCATGAACCGTCCACGTAACAAGTTGTGTACGAACAAGTAGCAATCATCACATGTGCATGCTAATGCAATATGGAGTTATTTGTGAAACAGAATTCTAATTTCGTATTCATGACACGGTGATAAAAACTAACCAAACTAACTCTCTGGCCCTGGAACACGACATGGGTGAAATGAAGCTCACAATGCCTGCCAAGCAACGCAAACGGCAGTCCACAATATCGCTATGATTTTCAAGCTTGTCGTCATCAGTTCTGACTCTTCTTTCTCTTTCTTCTCAACCTCCACCTCGTCCTCTTCATCTCCTCTGTCTGTTTATCACCATAATGATAATCTTCCTTTTCTCCACCTCTTCATTCTCGTTTACTTTCTTTATAAAATCGTTAGTTTCTTCCGCCTATTCCCCTCCATATTCTTTCATTTTTCTTACTCTTACTCTGTTTCCACATTCTCTTATCAGTGTTCTTCCTAGTTCATATTTTGCTTACTTCCTCTTCATTTTCGTCTTGTTTCTCTTCTTCTCCTTTCTTTTTGTTTCATTTTTCCTTTACGTCTCGGTAGTTTTCTGTTTTTTCTGTCCCTCATGTTCTTAATCTTGTTCTTTTTTTCCTGTTAACTTTCTTATTCCTGATCTTCTTGCCATTGTTTTTTTCTCTATTATTCTCACTGTTTCTGTTTCTTTCCTTCTTATCGTTTCTACTTTTTGCTATTGTTCTTGTTCTTGTTCCTCATCTTCTTGTTATTAATTTATTCTTGTTCCTCATCTTCTTGTTATTAATTATTCTCGTTCGTACTCTTCTTATGATTCTTGTCCCTATTCTTTTCTTTTTGTCCTTGTTCCTAATCTCTTTGTTATTATGCTTGTCCCTATTCCACTTTATTATTCTTGTCCCTACCCTTTTGTTATTATTAGAGAACGGATTTTAAGGGGAAAATTTTTCATAAAAAAAAATACAAAAAAGGAAAAGTTATAGCCAAGAAAAAGGACTTGAAAAGGACTATATTACTCCCCAAAACACATTTCAGCACATTCATGGATATACATGACACACACAATCTTACATTTATCTCTTCACAACTTAAGAAAAGTGTTGTATTTGATATAGTAAAAAAAAAAAAAAAAGGATTTCAAAAAGGACTATATTGCTCCCTCAAAAGGGTGCTATTTTAATTGAAAACACACTTCAGCAGATTCATGGATACACATATCACACACAAGCTTATATTTATCGCTTCACAACATAAGGAGAGTGCTGTATTTGATCACATTCAACATTTCAATATGTTTCAATATCATTCTGCCTATTTGAATGCAGAATGTCTTTATAAACAGAAAATGACAGCTCAACATCAACTGAAACCAGAGGTGAAAATTTGATTTTTATCCTGAACTCTAAACCAGCACACTTTATTAGTTTCTCAATGTCTGGAATCAGAAGAAGAACGATATTTATTTTCGCTTGCTCAGAAAGTTATAGGTCTATCGGAAAAAAAATATATAGCTATAGGAAAATTATCTAAATGTTTGCGATATTCTGTCAAAAATGGACCAAAATAAGAGATGTTTTTAAAAACGGGGAAAAAAGGGAATATGGACTAAAAAAAGGGAAAAAGGGAAGTCAAAACAACATAATTTGGCCAGTGGAAGATAGTTTTGAACATCGTAATTAATTATTTCATGTTTCGTGTTGAAATCAAAAAAGGATTCCCTTTAAAATCCGGTCTCTAGTTATTATTCTTCTTCTTCATCTTCTTGTCATTAATTATTCTTGTTCCTACTCTTCTTATGATTCTTGTCCTTATTCTTTTGTTTCTGCCCTTGTTCCTAATCTCTTTGTTATTATTCTGTCCGTACTCCATTTTATTATTATTATTCTTCATCTTCTTATCATTAATTATTCTTTTTCCTACTCTTCTTATGATTCTTGTCCTTATTCTTTTGTTTCTCTCCTTGTTCCTAATCTCTTTGTTATTATTCTGTCCCTACTTCATTTTATTATTCTTGTTCTTCATCTTCTTGTTATTAATTATTCTTGTTCCTACTCTTCTTATGATTCTTGTCCTTATTCTTTTGTTTCTGCCCTTGTTCCTAATCTCTTTGTTATTATTCTGTCCCTACTCCATTTTATTATTATTCTTCTTCATCTTCTTATCATTAATTATTCTTGTTCCTACTCTTCTTATGATTCTTGTCCTTATTCTTTTGTTTCTGTCCTTGTTCCTAATCTCTTTGTTATTATTCTGTCCCTACTTCATTTTATTATTCTTGTTCTTCATCTTCTTGTTATTAATTATTCTTGTTCCTACTCTTCTTTTGATTCTTGTCCATATTCTTTTGTTTCTGCCCTTTTTCCTAATCTCTTTGTTATTATTCTTGTCCCTATTCCATTTTATTATTATTGTTCCTCATCTTCTTGTTATTAATTATTCGTGTTCCTACTCTACTTATGATTCTTGTCCATATTCTTTTGTTTCTGCCATTTTTCCTAATCTCTTTGTTATTATTCTTGTCCCTATTCCATTTTATTATTGTTCCTCATCTTCTTGTTATTAGCCTAATTATTCTTGTTCCTACTCCTCTTATAATTCTTGTCCATATTCTTTTGTTTCTGCCCTTGTTCCTAATCTCTTTGTTATTATTCTTGTCCCTACTTCATTTTATTATTCTTGTTCCTCATCTTCTTGTTATTAGCCTCATCTCATCTCACTACATCTCGCCAAAATGTAAAAAAAATGAAAACAAATTGTACAAAATTGTAAAAATTGTAGAAAATTACTAAATTGAAAATTATAAAAATTTGTAAAAACTATAATTGTAATATTGTAAAATGTTGACATGTTCCACATCTTAAAGCTTCATTGCTCATGTAAGATCTATGGAATAAAATAAATGAATGAATGAATGAATGAATGAATGAATGAATGAATGAATGAATGAATGAATGAATGAATGAATGAATGAATGAGCCTAATTATTCTTGTTCCTACGCTTATGATTCTTGTCCATATTCCTTTGTTTCTGTCCTTGTTCCTAATCTCTTTGTTATTATTCTGTCCCTACTCAATTTTATTATTCTTGTTCCTCATCTTCTTGTTATTAATTATTCTTGTTTCTACTCTTCTTATGATTCTTGTCCATATTCCTTTGTTTCTGCCCTTGTTCCTAATCTCTTTGTTATTATTCTGTCCCTACTCAATTTTATTATTCTTGTTCTTCATCTTCTTGTTATTAATTATTCTTGTTCCTACTCTTCTTATGATTCTTGTCCTTATTCTTTTGTTTCTGCCCTTGTTCCTAATCTCTTTGCTATTATTCTTGTCCCTACTCCATTTTATTATTCTTGTTCCTACCCTTTTGTTATTATTTTTGTTCCTTACCTTCTTGTTATTAATTATTCTTGTTCCTACTCTTCTTATGATTCTTGTCCACATTCTTTTGTTTCTGCCCTTGTTCCTAATCTCTTTGTTATTATGCTTGTCCCTACTCCATTTTATTATTCTTGTTCCTACCCTTTTGTTATCATTTTTGTTCCTTACCTTCTTGTTATCAATCATTCTTGTTCCTACTCTTCTTATGATTCTTGTCCCTATTCTTTTGTTTTGTCCTTGTTCCTAATCTCTTTGTTATTATGCTTGTCCCTACTCCATTTTATTATTCTTGTTCCTACCCTTTTGTTATTATTTTTGTTCCTTACCTTCTTGTTATTAATTATTCTTGTTCCTACTCTTCTTATGATTCTTGTCCCTATTCTTTTGTTTTGTCCTTGTTCCTAATCTCTTTATTATTATTCTTGTTCCTACACTTCTTGTTATTATTCTTGTTGTCACTCGTTTTAAGAAAGTTGGTAACTCCATGTTAAATGACGATTTTAACACATGGAAAGGTTTCCGAAAAAGTTTATTTAAAAAAGGATAACTTTTCGTATCGCATTCCTAGTGGGCCTATCATTGTGTAGACTACAACTTACAATAGAAAATCAGAAATTTATAATGCTTAAACTCTCATAGGCCGGAAAGATTTCCGAAAAAGTTTATTTAAAAAGGATAACTTTTCGTATCGCATTCCTAGTGGGCCTATCATTGTGTAGACTACAACTTACAATAGAAAATCAGATATTTACAATGCTTAAACTCTTATAGGCCTAACTCACAAGAAAAGTTCAGCAGGAGTTCCAGAAATGGGAATAGAATGGAAACAACGTATATAAAAGATATAACCTCTTATCATTCGAGCTCTGTAATTCGGCGAAGGATTTGATTTCATGGTCGCAAAATAAATTTTACTTGACATTAGAGATTGGGAGAAATCTTTTGTCGGAATTTTATTCATGCCTTGACCTATAACCTCAATCATCTTATTAACCCTTCAGTACTCGCGTGGATTACAATAGTAATCCACTGATATTTAATCCTCTATTACGTCACTGCCTGCAGCACTGCGTAGTTGAGCGTCAATGCAATTTCTCGTCACAGTCTAAGTGAGGCATTACTGGTGTTTAGACGTATTTGTCGCAACCCTTTGGAAAGTTATACGAAGTTTTATAAAGTGATGCACAATTTTTCCGAGTGGATTACCATTGTAATCCACGCGAGTACTGACGTCAGTTTTTTGTTCAGGTAAGTGAAATAGTTTTTAATATGGTTATAAGTGATGCAATGCAGTAAGTTTATGAAAAAATGTGTGACATCGTTCCATCCTCTTCGCAGTTTGCTCCAATGGGTACGGAAACTACAAACAACATTTGCAAATGGCTGGATGAAGATATGGATGATGGCATTGAAAATGAAAGTGATGATGAAAGCAACAGGGGAAATCTTTAGAATGAAGTTCACGATTCTAATTCAGAACAAGATAATGATGATGATGATAATTATAGTGGTGGTGATGATGAAAGACTAATGTCTATAAATGATGGAAACTGCTATACGGATAGAAAAAAGACTACAATTTGGCAGGAAGAACCAGTAGCTCAACGAGGGAGAAGACGAGCACAAAATATAGTGATTCATTTATCGAGCCCTAAAAGGGCTGCAAGAATTGCGCGGACCCACACAGAGAGTTTTGACTGCTTTATTGATCAGACAATAATCAATGTAATTGTAAGGGTACTAATATTTGTATTGAAAAAGTGAAGCGTAATTACGGACGTGACAGAGATTGCAAATTAACAAATGACGTAGAAATTGAGGCACTCTTGGGTATTTTGTATTTTGCTGGCGCCTTGAAATCGGGAAGACTGCACGTAAGAGAACCATGGGATAAAAATGACACAGGAATAGAGGCAATTTAGCTGACAATTACCTACAATAGATTCTAATTTTTGTTACGATGTCTACTCTTTGATAACATTTATGACAAAAGGAAAGGAAAGAAATTTATGAATTGGCTGCTATACGTGAAGTATTAGAGTTATTTGTTCAGAACTCACAAAAGTGCTGTAGTCCAAGCGAATATGTAACTATAGACGAGCAGTTGGTTGCATTCAGAGGACGATGTCCCATGAAGAGTATATACCTACTAAACCAACAAAATGTTGGATCAAAATTTTTGCTAAGGTGGATGTGAAAACATATTACACTCATAACTTGGAAATTTATGCTGGTATTCAACCAGACTGTCCATTTCACTGAAGTAACAGTGCACATGCAGTGGTGAAGAGGCTGGTTCATCCCATCAAAGGAACAGGAAGAAATGTGACCACCGATAACTGTTTCATGAGCATACCTCTGTGTTTAGATCTTCTAGAAAATGACAAAATTACACTTGTAGGAACATAGAAAGAAAACAAAAGAGAAATCCCTCCTCATTTCACAACTACTAAGACAGGCAAGTTAACAGTACATTGTTTGGATTCAATGAACGCTGCACAATTATTTCGTATGTACCAAAGAAAAAAAACACTGTTAGCATTATCAACCATGCATTATGATAAGGCAATGGATGAGGAAACGGGAGGCAGCTAGAAACATGAAATAATATCATTTTATAATAGAACTAAATGTGCTGAGAATGTCCTGGAACAGTTATGCTCAGCCTATGATGTAAGCAGAAATTCACGACGCTGGCCTCTATTTTCTTTGACTTACTAAACATGTAATTTGTTTGAACTGTATGGAAGAAATGCGTAGGCCTACTTAGATAATTGAATCAGATGTAGATTAGGCTATCATGTGCGTTAAATCTGAACTGCAAAAACATCTGTAAAATATTATATGTGAAGTGTGAATGATTGTTACATCCCTGAATTTTTTCATTGCTACACCCCTGAGTGAGGTATTTAGTTATCAAATATGACGTAACAAAGGTCAGCTGTAGTGAACTTGCGTTTCCTGTGGGAGAGTTTACATCAAGAGATCAGGTGACCTTCAAACAGCGAATGAGCAACAATTCTAGATAACCTACATAATTATGATGATAGTGAACTAACTCATAACTATGGTGCAACAATAAATTATGACTCATAGACACGTCCAGTGTGGAAACATTATGTAAACATGTCACTTGAATGCAATTTGTGTACTATAATACGTTTCATTATTAATATTTATATTTAATACGTTCCGTTATGCGTAACATATCCATTCTCATTACTGTAATAACTGAAAACAATATATTTCTTAACATTTAAATCTAATTGCAATGTTTAAACCATGTCTGCAAACAAAAACAAATGTGGATTACCATTGTAATCCAGGTGAGTACTGGCGTTACGAAATTTAACGCGAGTAACGAAGGGTTAAACAGATGTATGTGTGAGCGAGGGGAAAAGAGAGATAGAGAAGAAATTCTGTAAACAACGTATCTATGAAGAGTCAGCAATGATAAAAACGCTCCGACACTAACCACAGGGACGACTAGAGACAACGAAGGCTTTACTCAATGTTATTCACACACAGCAGTCCTTGTCTCATCTTGACAGACAAAAAATGAGGCTTACCAATGCCAACAATAAGCCAAGTGGATATCAGTTCTGCAGCTCACTTCTACAATTTTCTCTTCACATTATTTCATTATCAGATGTAATGCCTAAGAGTTTGTCAGTATTTAACACTTGATTATTAACTTGGTCATCCTCATTGAAAATATTTATAATCTTATTCAAAGGTAACAATTTGTAAAGTCATTCGTTACCATGAATCTACACAGATTAACATAACATAGGGTCCAATTAAAAATCACAAAGTCACATTTTTCCGTTCCTGAAATATTTTAAGTTGAATATTTCAAACTGCTCCTGAAATTTTTGTAATTAATATTTTAAGTGAGCAACAATATAAGTTATGTATTACCTCTTTGTCTTGGTTTTGGTGTAAATTTTACTTCATTAATGTTATTAATTTATTTATAAAAATTAAAGTGAACTTAGGGATTTTGCATAGATTTAGGATCTGTAAAAGGAATGTAAGTTTTATGTTAAATTCTCTCATGCAGACCTTCGAGGCAACATGACTACATTCTCCAGTTTAAAAAATAATTACTTCATAGTGTTACAAAGAGCTAGAGATAATGCAGATAACATTAGGCAATTCTTTTAATAAAGAAAAATATAGGAGATAAATTAGGCCCAGTGTTTGTAGGATCCATATGAACAAACTACGTACTGACAAAAAGAAAATTAGTCACAAATAGAAGGGCTGTTGGAAGAACTTCTGTGACTCCGTAGTCTAATGCTTTTGCGGTACGAATGAAGATTGTCTTTTTAAAAAATGATTTTGATATAAATTATCTATCAACGAAAATAAAACCATAATTATTCCATTCTCATTATCTAAAAATGTAACAAACCTCCTACATCTATATTAAGTATTAAATTACATAATTCTAATTGTTGCCTTATACAATGTAAATGTCCGATTTATTAAGGAGTCCTCTGAAGTTAAGTATTTAGGCATAATTTTCGACAATCATTTAAAATGGAATCAACATGTTAACTACCTTTGTAATAAATTACGTAAAATAATATATTATTTTGTTTTACTGAGGAATTACTTATCAATAAGTATATTACGCACAATATGCTTAACTTTATTTCAATCGGTATTTATGTATGGAATTATAGGATGGGGTAGCTTATTTAAATCTAATTTTAATCCACTTTATTTATTACAGAATAAAATAATTAAAATAAGTCTTCATAAGCCTATTGATTTTCCATCTCAAAATTGTTTTTAAAGTAAGACAAATTTATTATATTGCATTAAGAAAATTCATACATAAAAATCGACATAATTTTGAATTGTATTCTCATGGTTATGGAACAAAAGATATGAATTCTTTAAGGTTGTTTGAACCAAAATGCAACACTGCTACAGTATTTAATCATAGTATTAGTAATTTAGACCCAAAAATATATATAACAAATTTATATTTAAATATCCTAATCTTGTCAATTCTAATAGTTCTAGTATTAAATTTAAAAAGTTATGTATGGGTTTTATAAAAATTGAAAATTTGTAAATTTAAATTTATATATTCTCATTGCGTAGTAGACATAAGACAAATTGTATTATATATTTCTTAATTTCAATTCAGGAATCCGCTCCTGAGCACGAGTTCTACTCTTTCAGGAGCGAGCTAAAGTTTTTCTGTTTATGTTATATTTTATGCTACAATTATTAGCAAAATAAATAAATAAATAAAAGAACGAAAACAACCAGATTTCTTTAAAAATGAGGATGTCAATTTTATAAGCAACATAATTTAAAAAGTTGTAGCACTATTTAAAACACGCTTTCCAGATTGCACTATGTCTCCTCAGCGTGTGTGACTAAAACACGACAAATCATCACTAAAGACGGGGAACTGGCATGTAAAATTGTGTTTACTAATAGGATGAAAATGACTTATTCTTTACATTCAAATTGCATGAGTTGAATATTTGTTCATCTCGTCTTCAGGGAGATGTGGACTTTCTATATGTCTATCCAGATCATAATAACTGACCAAATATTGCTATTCAATAATCCCAGTGAATTAGATAGTTACAATCATTATTTCCCGGTTCGATCATATCTTTATATTGTCACATCTGGTGTATGAGTGATAACTGATAAGAAATAAATAAAGTGTCTGAATAGAATTTAATGTCGTAAATCGTGTTTAGTGTGATGAAAATGTGTCCATGGGATCTCCGAAATAGAGATCAGTTTGGAAGTTAAAAAAAACTAGCTAGTTAATAAATATAGTTACCGAATGAAGATTATTGTAAAGAAGTAAATCTTGGAAAGTGATGTAGTGAAGTTTATGAAAGATGATATTAGTGAGAGTAATTACAATTTTATATAGTTTTTGCTGGGCGTTGATTGAGGTTAATGAATGGATGATTTCAAACTACAGTGAGCAAGATATAATAATGATGTGTATCAGGTAAAATTAGTAAAACCGTGTGAAGGTGTTAAGTGTTTTAAATAGGAATGTTAGTATAGGGATTTTAATAAGAATAGCCAGTTAAAATTTAAGAATAATATTTTGATAAAGTAATAAAGATCAACAGAATAATATCCTGTAGAGTAGAACGAGCTAGATGCGTCGTAAAAAGAAGGAAATATATATAAATTTATGTTAGCAAGATTAGAATGCTTAAAGGAACGTAAGTGAGGAACGAACAGATGGTGAATGTTTAAGATCAATAAGGAGAAATTGACTGTGTGGAGTTAAGTTATGAAGGATAGTAGAAGAGGTATTAATTTAACAGGCTTCGGAATTTCATAATAATTGTAAGTAAATGTAATATAAAGTTGTGGTGAATCCCGTATACATAAGTTGTGGTACACCATAACTAATATATAAATGTTGATGACAATAAATCTATCTGTCTGTCTGATCTATCTATCTATCTATCTATCTATCTATCTATCTATCTATCTATCTATCTATCTATCTATCTATCTATCTATCTATCTATCTATCTATCTATCTATCTATCTATCTATCTATCTATCTATCTATCTATCTATCCATCCATCCATCCATCCATCCATCCATCCATCCATCCATCCATCCATCCATCCATCCATCCATCCATCCATCCATCCATCCATCCATCCATCCATCCATCTATCTATCTATCTATCTATCTATCTATCTATCTATCTATCTATCTATCTATCTATCTATCTATCTTGCCACATCAGTCAGATATCCTTCCAGTTGACGCTCAAGAAACTTTGTGACAGAAACCTGAGAGAGAAGATGCAAATTTTACCTTTTGTATACCAAAATTTATCATGTTTACATTCTAGGGAAATCTCTTTCGCCATTTCTGTACCGTGTAGTGTATTCCTTCGAGAACGTAGCTAGGACGTGAACACTGGTAAGGACTCGTTAACTCAGCTGCAATAGCGCATACCTTTGCAGAAATAAACAGCTACAAGAATGACAGTCATGCTGAGTAGGGATAGAGAAATTGTAACGTAGAACCAGAAGATCGGGAGAATAATACTGAGACGTCACTAGAACCAGTCATTCACAAGCGCGGCGGCCGGTGGAGTCTCCTATGTACCCAACCTTATCCTTATTCACCTTGGAGAAGTTATTAGCACTCTGGCAACAGCAAAACAAGACGCGCGTGCCGGGTTTTATAAAAAACCAACAAGAAGTACAAGTTTCACCTTCTTTGGAATTCGACGTTTGCATGTAAACAATTGTGATTTATTTCTTCGGCGCGTGAAGAGAAAACATCACGTGGCCTTTGTTGTTTTGTTCTGTTTTCTTCATTTAATATCGGTTTATCGTCATAATATGGAAGTTGTTTCGACAGTAGCTGTCTCAGTATTCTGTAAAAAAAACATTCAAAATTTGATTCCCAGATCATCCTGTGAATGATGCAAATTGTGAAACCAGACCAGTCTTCAACTACCTGGTTCAGATTCTTGACCAAAAAAAATATTTAAATATATTTACAGTAAGTTATATCACTCTATAAAGTTGGAAATAATACGCTCTCCCCCCTCACACCTTTCCACCCACCAAATAATCGGTAGAGCGCAGATATATATTTAAAATATCTATTTTTTTGCAACTAGTCAGCAGAAACGCTTTACACGTAGGCCTAGTGAAGAAATATAATATAAAATAGAACAAAATAAATAATTTAAAAATTCATTCAATTTGTAAGTTATAAGTTTTCAATTTAAAATTCTGTATAAATAAAAACATATTTTTGTTCTTAAGGCAATGGGGTTTAATTTCAATTCTAATTCATTCAAACTTTACAATGATTTACACCAAACCGTCTTACAGCTTAACATAAACATTCAATAAATTTACTTGGTTTTCCTCAAGATATACTGAACTCCAACCAGGAGAAAGTCTCAGACGAATGAGACGCAGCGGGGTAATGCTGTGAATGAATGTTGATGTCATAAGATGTCATAAGGTCACACACGTGGGTACAAGCATCTCCATTGACTAACTCTCAAAGCACATACGATAACACTGATACACATATTTATACTACCCTACTTACAAAATTAGATCACGGTTAATCTTCTGGTCTTTTAATCCCTCCATACTGGAAATAACATTTGCTGGAGAGCGCATGTTTTTTAAATTGCCGTTATAACGGTAATATTATCTATCTACTTCGCTCCAATAGATGACGCAATAGTAAGCACATTCCTTTCACGGTTAATCTCCTGGTTGGAGAACAGTAATGTTTTTTCCTTCTCCTGAAAAGTTGCAAAAACTGACTTAATGTCTTGCGGCTCCGACCGATTCAATTATAGGTTTTTGTTGTCTAATTACAAGTACTGAGTTACTGGCATTTAACGATGTTACGCGCCAGCGTGACTTACATTTTGTTTCTAGCGCAGACTCGTAAATAAACGTTATTCAACGTCGAAAAAAATAAGAGAAAGTGCATAAGTATAATGACGGCAAGGAGGAAGAGAGGAAGGATAAAAATAAATAACCGAAGAGGAAGAGAAGGAGGAAATGAAAAAACAAAGTATGGAGGAACATGAGAATGAAAAAGAAGAGAATTATGAACAGAAAGAAGAAAATAAAGAGAAAGAGGTGACGGAGGAGGTTGGAGATGATGAAGGAAAGAAGAATGAAAAGGAGGATCGTAAGGGCAGCAGAAGGAAAACAAGAGAAAGGAAAAGGCGAAAAAAGAGAGAAAGAAGGGGGAAACAAGGAAGATGACGAACGCACGGTGGAAGATGTATCAACTGTTAACGCAATATCGGCACACCCAACCTTGACCAAGACTGGCCAACTCTTTTCATCCTGTGACAAACAAGATTTCGTCACCTAATTTAACAAACTATCTGTTTGGGCGTGCCCTGTAAACTTGACTTCCATCACGCGTCTGGAGGTCACCTTGTTCTTGGACCAGGCCAGGTGAAAGACCTGTGATCTATGATCCGGACTGGAAACTTATTCTCAACCGCACATAGCGAGTTACATAATTTTTAAACCTCTAATAACTGTCAGAAATCTTTCGTCTCTCGCATTTCCAGAATATGAGCAGTACAAAACGAAGAAAACTAGAAAATAAAAACACCAAATAAACACAACTTAAATTGAAAAGTGTGATCCCAAAACACGTTAAGTCCAATTTTATGAAAGGACTGGGATAGTTTTTAATCCACTGGTCTACGGAATAATCGAGTTTTCAAGTGACATGCACAATAACACAAACTTTAGACGAGGATTGACGTTGTTTTGGAAGAAAACAAGCTTGAAATATAATAGAAGTCTCAAACATAGTCATATATAGGCCTATGTAAAAATCATTAAAAATGACCAAATGAACTGAGCGAGATTTGGGATCATATTCTCTAATTTTGCAAAACATTACACTTTCATTCGGCAGTGAATGTCGGTCTTAAAATAAGAAACTATAAGGCAAAATAAAAGCAATTGAAATTTTGAAAGGTGCACATTAAGAGATTACCGCACATCAAAAGTGAGGGTATACGAGGAGAATTGCAAGTTTGGTACATCCCCGCAGATCAAATTAAGCACTATAAAAGAAGACGGATACAAATCTGGGTAGGATGAAAGAAAACTGTGTAGATAAAAAAGGTGGTAGAATGCAGAACAGGAAAAGTCCATGAGGCCTATAACATGAAGATCATGTTGAAATCCTTTAGGTAAGCAACTTACGCCACACTCCTAGAATCCACCCTCGATTCTGATTTTAGAGAAGAATAAATAGTAGGCTATGTAAGAGGAGAGAATACACAAATTATGGAATAGGTTTCTATCCATTATTCCCCTAATAGGGGACCACAGGGACTGGGACTGTCTTCGCACGCAGGCCGCTCGGATGGGACCATTGTACCACCCGGGATGGAATGGTGTGCATGCCCTAAGCCCCCTCACGAGACAGATCCACCTGCGCGCCGCCTCCGAACTCCACTACAGCCTAAATGATTCCTATACCTTTCCATGTACGTCTCACCGTAGTCCCACGGTACTCTACGAATGACATCATATGCAAGGGGTCCAAGTTCGGCGACGGCTCGCAGCCGACTATACATCAGAGGAAGCCCGGAACCTAGGAAGAAACGGGGATGATGATGAAAGATTATGAAAGCGAGGAAGTGTGTAATTATGATAGCGAAATGAATCCGAGGTTCAATTGTTTGAGGGAAAACCCGGGGAAAAATCTCAACCAGGTAACGTGTCCCAACTAGGATTTGAACCCGGGCCCGCTCGTTTCACGGTCTAGCGTGTTAACCGTTACTCCACAGCGGTGGACGGAATAGGTTTCACATGGGTGACGGAAAAAGAGTCGTCCAAAGAAGACTTGGATAGGAGTACAAGCAGCCATAGCATAAAGACATTTTTAACCAGATCAATGGAATAAAACGGAGGAATAGCGTTTGGTTTTCGGAAGATAGGATAGCTGTTGTGACACCATGAATATTATTATTATTATTATTATTATTATTATTATTATTATTATTATTATTATTATTATTATTATTATCACCACCACTACCATCAAGTACAGACAAGACAATGGAGATATAGCCTCCGCCTACAGAGAATTACAACGATGGTCTTGCGGCGTGCTGAGCACATAACTGACGTCTCGCTATCTGTGAATGTCTTATGTTTGTTGAAACTTCAGAAAAAATGATCACAGAACGGGTCAACGGGCTCAGTATTTAAATATTGATGATGATGACGACGACGACGACGACGACGACGATGATGATGATGATGATGATGATGATGATGATGATGATGATGATGATGATGATATGGAGTTCGAGTTGCATGGAAAGTTCACGTAGGCCTACTACAATGTGTCCGCAAACTCACTCCACAGCGAGGAGAGAAGCTCGATCTCCTAGCGGGAAGTTTTAAGTTGGCAGCAAAATCATTCACACGTGTTCATTGTTGACCTTCGGGTGGAGTGAATCCTAACTCCCAATATAACTGCAGCCGCTAGCGGTGAATCCCACCTACCAACATAACTGCAGCTCCTAGCGTATACATCGCCGTCTCCTCGCTGCGGAGTGAGTTTGCAGACGCGGAGTTTCTAGAAGTGAAGATTGAGGAGAAAAGGGGAAAGTAGACGAAGTAAAAGAATAATTAAGAGGTGAAGTGAGGGAAGTTGTGGAAGTGAAAGTAAAAGATTGAAGGTAATTAAGAGCAAAAAAAAAAAACAAACAAACAAACAGAAGGTGTAAGGGGATGAGAAGTAGAAAGGAAAAAAAAATTGTTTTATTTAACGATGCTTGCAACTGCCAAGGTTATACCTATCAGCGTCGGTGTGCCGGAATTTTGTCCGGCAGGAGTTCTTTTACATACCAGTAAATCTACTGACATGAGCCGTCGCATTTAAGAACACTTGAATGCCATCGACTTCGGTCGAGATCGAACCCGCAACCTGGGCACAGAAGGCCAGCATTATACCGACTGCGCCATCCAGGTGACTAGAAAGGAATATGATAGACAGGAAAATGGAAAGGAAAAACAGCGAGAAGAAGATTAAGAATGAGTAGGAGAGAAAGTAAGAGGGAAATAGGAGTTGGAAATGCAAGAAACTGAAAGGGAAGAGAAAATGAGTAGAAGAAGCTGAGGAAAGAGGAGAAGAAGAAGAAGAAATATTAGGGATGAAGAAGAAAATAGGTCGAGAATAAGAGCTCATTATTGAGAAATCTTGAATGTATTAATGTAAGATTTCATTAACACCACGCGTGGACTTTTCGTGGTTTCTAAGATCTATAAATTCATTAAAATATAGGCCTACCTTAGCTGCCGCATATACGGCATATGCGTCCTGCAGAAATGACATGCACTGGTTCGTAGTCGCGTTACGCGTTCTTCCTTACTACTCTACTCCTCTTGAGCTCTTTTTTCCATTTCTTTATTTCACCGTTTCTTCTTTTCTTTCTTAATTTTTCCTTTCTTTCTTCATTTCTCTATTTCTTATTTTCTTTCTGGTGTTCCCTTGTTCTCCTTTTCTTCTTTCCTCTTTTCTTTTTCATATCTCCTTTCCTTGTTCACTTCTTGATTTCTCTATCTCTTCTTTTCCTTTTTCATTTCTCCTTTCTTCCTTCATTTCTTTGTATCTCTATGTTTTTTTTTCTTTTTGGTGTTTCCTTTTTTTTTCTAGATTTCTTGACTGCTCTATTTTTTCTTCTCTCGTCTGTTTTAATTTTTCCTCTGTTTCTCAATTTCTTATTTTATTCTTTGGTGTTACCTTTCTTTCTCCATTTCTCGATTGCTCTATTTCTTCTTTTCTCTTTTCATTTTTGCTTTCTTTCTACATTTCCTGATTTCTCTATTCCTTATTTATTTTATTTTTTTCATTTTTAATTTCTTCCTACATTTGACTTCTTTATTTCTCCTTTTGTTATTTCATTTTTCCTTTTTTTCTCCTTTTCTTAATTTCTGCATTTATGAAGTAGTTTAAGAGACAAAGACGTGTTTCGCGCGAATCCGCACACATCAGAGGAACTCCAGACTAATATTGAGCATGATCTAAGAAGAATTTCAATCGATGAGCTTAGACGAGTGAATTGCGTGACAACCGCGATATCAAGCTTGTATATGAGCGGAAGGACGACACTTTCAACATATACTGTAAGGTAGGCAGCATTTTACCGGCTGATGCTCGACCTGTCACCCGGGAGCCAGATTCTGTGCTACGGCAGTCATATATATTAAGGACCCTGTACATTCTTCATTCAGTACACCAGAAACTAGTAGCTAAACAACGACAAAGAACAATTTTGTTATGTTACTGACCCTCACTGGACTTCTATTGCGTGCGACTGCCTTAAAAGTCTGCAGTGAATCTGGTGCACGACCCAAATAAACATTTCAATTGAGTCGGCTGTAAACTGTTGCTATGACAGCCACTTTGATTGATTGGAATTGTGTATTTGCCCTCGTACATCATAGCACACAGCTGCTCGATGTTAGTAAATGAATGAATGTCACTTATCTTTGTTGTCATAGTGATGTATGTTCGCAGCATCATAAGGAAGTTCACTACTTATTTTTATACTCGTAGTTGTTCAGACGAACACAAGGTATTGGAATATTACTTATAATTATCACAATCTGATCTATCCGTCTATCGCGGAGATATGGGGAGGTGTGGAGGGGAAACACCCACCCCCAGGTCAGAGTGATTATAGGCTACTGTCTCTCTCTCTCTAGCATTAGGTATGAAGAATGCATAATTCTGTAAATTAATATGCAAATCAACGTTTACATAAACGTTATGTTTCTAAGTAGGGCCTATAGGCATTCATTATGCGATTTACCTTTTTAATGTATGAGTAAAAAAGAATTGGGACAAGCCCGTAACTTTTTCTAGAGACAGTCTATTACTTTCACTTCATGTGACTGAGTTCGCGAGATACCCGTTTAAAAGTAAAGAATAAGGTGGAAGTTATTTAGTCCATTGTCCGAAGCCCAAAAAATTTGAGTTATTATTCCTAGTAAC
The DNA here is from genome assembly GCF_040183065.1 of Periplaneta americana. Lineage (NCBI taxonomy): Eukaryota > Metazoa > Arthropoda > Insecta > Blattodea > Blattidae > Periplaneta > Periplaneta americana. Next base: position 132,208,244 of record NC_091118.1, on the reverse strand, counting down.
GGTAGGTCTATAAGTTCGTAATAACGATATATCATTTTACACTTGGTTGCACTTCGATCCTTCCATATATTAAGTTCACTGTTGGCAGTCATTCCAGTATAGAGAGAGCAGTGCGAGCCGCGAGGCTTGTGGTTTAAAGCCTCTGAACACATGGCTACGACCTTGACTCTCAAGGTTGAGGGGGGACCGGGGATGGAGTATCGATTCGCTACATCTCCGTACGAAAGCAGACTATCCTTCCGTCACAATATTACGTCGCGCTATATTGGTGTTCTCTGAAAGCGCTGCGTTGTTGAGTTTAGTTTAATCAAAAGTGCATGTGTGTGTTACATATTCATTTTGCGTAAAATGGCTCGTACTGGGAGAACATTGAGAGCATTATTTGTAGAATTAAAAGAGAAACCGTTTTCAAGTTGGACGTATGAAACAAACTGTGCTCACAACGGTAGGAGATCGACACTATATATTAAAATAGCGGATGGAGGAAGATAAAATAGAAAATTTCAATTTTTATGGTATAAGAAATATCCTTCGCTAACAGGGTGCTTTGAGACAAATATGTTACATTGTTATATCTGTATTCTCTTTGGGAGTGAAAATGAGTGGTCATCATCTTCTTGTGAGGTCTGTATCACAAAAAATTTTGATAGAAAAGCCGATAAACATCTGCTGTATAAAAGGATACTAGGTATTACTCGACCGAAGCGAGTGGAGCTGCGGCCGTAATGTGAACTATCGCGATGCGGTATTACGAACGCATGAGCAGTAGCGCCACGGCTCCGGGCTGCAGGACTTCAGTGGCCTCGGTCGAGTAATAATCAGGGGCGGTTATTCAGGTGAAGTAGGTGAAGTGCGACTTCACCTATTTACGCGTAAAACATAGTTTTATCTCCTATTAATAATCAATTCTAGTTATTATCGGTACCACATTCTAAAATAAAAAAAGTTTTATTTTCTGTCGTTATCAATAGTGTTTAGTTGTATTAATAGTACCTGTAACCGTCCGCTGAAAAATTATTTGGGCTCCCATTCTCAAACAGCACTTGGTTGCCATGGTAACGTGACGTCACGCATTAAAGAAAGATTGTATGAGTGAAGTGCGTTTCTGAGTCTTTCAGTTACGAAGAACTGTCAAGACTTGTAGGTGGAGTACCCAGTTTGCAGATCTAACGGTAGGGAAGGGTTGAAGCTAGTGTCCAAGGCCGGGAGCTATTGTTTAAGGGCTGTGAAATTTTAAGAGTATGTACTACCTGACTCGAGACTACTATCCTCATTCCTTGTGTCCAAGCAGCCACCCCTGCAGCGGTAAATTAGCTGACTATGTTATTTTATCAGGAATACACCGCACATACATTCGTAAAGTTTAAAAGTTCTTTTCCGCAGCGTGTATTATTTCTTCTCATGAGCTTGCCAGTTTTGTATTTGAAAGTAAATACGCGCATTAAACTTTCAAATACAAGAACAAAACTGGCGCGCGTAAATGTAGACATGTAGTTTAATACTGTGTACATGTATATTAACTTATTAGTTAATATATTTAGAGTATATTAGTGATAAGTGTATATAGTGTATTAATCCTACATCATAGTGTATATTATATGTTTAATCACTGTAGTGTTATTATACAAATACTTAGGTACCAGTACATAGAAAATATGTATATGGGTGTGAAATATGTATCCCGAAAATGACACGGTTTGTGATTTATTAGAAATGCCGTTTTGTAGACTTAAATATGAGGATAAAGAAGATGTTTTAAATTCTGGACGACCTACAGTTCCATTTGCTCTTTGCTTTAAAAAGAGCTAAGAATATAGAGAAGTTGTATAAAGTAACTTTAAAAAAATCTTTCGATAAAAGAAGCTTTTCTGTTTGAAGAGATCGAAAATTTCACTCGGAATGCTACGTCACAGGAGAGATTTTTTATCATTAGCCCCATAGCTTTGCATAGGGATATACTGTCCACCCTCAGTTAAATTCAGACATTTTATGAAAACATCATCGACAGGTTTGCTGCTTTAAAAGATAGGAGGATTGACTTGGTATGCAGGAAATTGAGTGAGTCCTGAAATAAATTAATTTTCCTGTTTGCATGTGCTCTAGAACTATTAAAATTGCACGCAGTTTACGAATAGTAGGCCCATTCATTATATTGGTAAAACTGTTTATGCATTTGTGTATGCGAACAGCACTTCACCTATTTTTTTACGGCGAGCCGCTACTGGTAATAATAAGATTTTTTCAGCCTACCCAGTATTTACACTCTAGTTTCGCCGCTAGAAGACATGTTTGAATCTCATAAGTCACACCAATAAGACAACACTCATTAGGCAACTAAGCCAGGATATAATGAGGTATAGTGGCCAGTTCCTTTCCCCTCTCATTGCATATATCGCTGACTAATAATGTATTACACTAATCATACTTCAGATGTATACAAACAATTAGTTTTCTTCCTCTGACACATATCGTCAAGTGAGATGTACTGTCTGCTAGTAGACGTAAGTAGGCTACTCTGGTTTGGTTCCCCTGTCACATCCCAACAATTCTCCATCATCAACCAATATAAACCCACCGCCTGTGGTGCACTCTGGACAGTCTCTGACGAACTAAGTAGTCTACTCTTCTATTCTTCTCGGGACTAGCGACATCTATAAGCCACGCTTGTAGAGCCGGAGCGAGTAGCGACAAGTTAAGGGCCCAGCCATTGCACAAAAAATCAAATGATACGTCGTTTAAAATAAGCATTATCCTGACACTGAAAGAGATTATTTTGGCATGCCGCTGTCTGCGAAGTGTGTCTGTTAAATTGCTGAATTACTTTTGTTTAAATTCAACTTGTAAGAGCCAGTTTACTCGCAAAATACGAATTTTAGTCGCAAGCACTGTAGATTATATTAAGAATGTAAGCAAAAGGACATATAATACGCATATTACTTAAAATATGCTCTAACGAATTTTCCTCCGAATTTCTTTCTTACATAAGGAAATTGAAATTAACATGAATTAGACCTATTCCTGGAAGAATATATATTTAAAATCAACGAGTTCTAAGATGAGGAAGCGCTTGGAGTTGCCTTATTTATTACTTTGTGTGCAGACCTACTACAACGTCGAGGCCGCAGCAGATACAAGAGCATGTGGCAAAGGTCGAAAGAAAACTGATGTCGTTGCTTAGAGTTGATGTAATTATTTAATATTGTCAATTCTTCATATGTACTTTTTAATTACAACGGACAATTTGTCTTTTTTCATCAATAATTTCACTGACTTTATCGTAACCCGGAATGCAGAGTTTAATGCTCTCAATTTTTATATCACATGTCATTGCACTCAAATAGTCTTCCGGTAAGTGATAGTCTATTTTGGACGAGTTTGTTTACTTCTTAACACGACTTTCCAGTATTTCTCTTTTCTTTAAAATATATCTTATGTTATCTTGTTCAGTGTTATAATTTAGTGAACACATAGCAAAAATTAAATTAAAATAATATAATACAATATATGACAGTGTAATGTGTGGACAAGGCCAAGTTTGTGAGAGTTTTTCTTGAATTTCTCTCTTTTTTCCCTAATCACTACACCAACACTCTCCGAAATGCCCCTTCAAGTATCATATTCGTCTCTAAAAATAAGGTATTTCCCGTTTATACGTGACGCCGAATCAGCCTTCTACCGTTGTAGGTTTTCTTGTGGTTTGTCCAGAGATCGGTAGATAGCAGTGATGGTGAAATCTAGACAACTGAATCTAGACGACTATAGGTATGCATAACAGACACCTAATACAGTAGAGTGAGTAGAGGAAGCAAGACCTATCCTGTGACCTAATCACCAATGGGTATGGAGGGATAAGATAGGTTTTAGTCTGAGATGAACTTCCCTGTCGGTAGATTCGTATAATATTAACCATCATGAAACAAACTCTTTTTCTGATAGCTTATTCTTTCCCCTATCGCACAGCCGACATGCCAGGTTTCGCCTCCTAACTTACACTACAGTGGTTCTTTCATACATTCACTGTAACTGTACCTAATACCCCCAGAATCCCACCCCTGACGGGGATATGACGAAACAATCGGCGTAATTATCGGTAGAAAAGTAAGTAATTTTTGTTTTCATTTAATAACAAAATATATTAACAACAATACTCAACCATTTTATATTATTTGGTGCAGATACTTGTCTACTGAATTAAATATTTTATTCGCTTTAACTTATTTAACGACGCTGTATAAACTACAAGGTTATTTAGCATCGATGATCTAATGGTAGCGAGATTGCATTTGGTGAGCTGAGGCTGAAGATTCGCGATGCGATTATCTGAAATTGGCATTACAGTTGGGGAAAACCTGGGAAAAACCAGCCAAAACTGGTATCAAACCCAAGCCCGAGAGCAGCTCCATCACCAGGCAAACACGCTACAATATACGAAAGAGTTTTGGGGGCTTACGAAGACATTTCTCACCTATGTTAACCTGCAATTTTTCTAAATCGTCAAAGTTGTACTTACACACTTCGTTCTTTGCATTTCCCCACGGTATAACAACGACGTGCGATTTAACTTCCTTGCTACTAGCACTCGACGTCACAGTTCCCGTCTTATTATCTACCGTAAAATAGATCCGACACTTGTTATTTAGAATCCTGTGAGCCTATATCGTGATCTTGTTTAGATTGGCATTATTACGAAATTTGCAGCTAAATATTTTTCTTGTTGCTCTCAGTGACCCAGTTTTCACATAAGCATCGCAAATATACAATCGTGCTCTAATGTGTGCCTTAATGCTTCTCCCGATTGCACTCAATTACTAATTGCTAGGAACTCACTGCCTTGTTTGTTGCACCAAATAGACACTAAACACTCTTCATCTGAACTTAAGTAGGTCTACGAATGACTTAAAATTACTCCGATTTTCCTTATAAGTAGAGGTCGGATTGTATGTAATATAAAAATGAGAAATAGGCCTATGTATATAAATATGTAGCTAAAAATCGCAAAATATATAGATAAATATGTAATAAATAAAAAATATGTAATTTAAAATGTAAGTTTTATTAGATGTATTTTTGCACACTAATAAAAAAATTACAGGTGCACATGTGATTCAACCTCATTTAATTATTCCTTGGAGGTATGATGAAAGAATGATCCAAATCGGTCAAACATCTTCTGAGATTACTTCATACAAACACACAACACTCTCTTTACATATTAATATTGATAAACATGTATAATTATGCATATTATTGTAGATTACAATGTAAAAAGTGTTAATTGAATATCAGAGTCAGTTGTTTTCACTTCATTGTATTAGTCTGATTGAAGCGCCACATATAAAATGCATTGTTATTTTAAAACTCATTTATCTCGTTAAATATTGGTCCTATCGAAATTGTGTATAGAATAAAACTTGTCGGAAACATTTCAAAACAACTTTGATAATATAATTTTTTTTCTAAAAATCAATAATAACCGAGATATTTCGATTTATTGACTTCAGACCCTCTTATAATCCCCTTTTTAAAGAATAGTACATTATGCAACGAGCCTATAATGGTAGTAATTAAGACGCGAGTATGTTTGTTTATGAAACGAGCGCAAGCGAGTTTCATAATTTTCATACGAGCGTCTTAATTACCATTATAGGCAAGTTTCATACGACTTTTTATGCTCGACCATATTTCTAACTTGAAATTATTCATAAGTATTCATATTATGGTTATGTAAGTGAGGAGCGGAACTGATCTGAATTGTGAGATGTGCGCAGACGCGAAAGTATTGATTTTTTCCGAAACACGAATGTCATTGACCTTGATATAATCTAGAGAATAACATGAACATTAGGCTTGATATAACCTGGAAATTGATTTAGAATTGAAAAACGAGATGACAAATTGAATTTATTTGAATATTATTTACAATTAACGCTAATTATTATAGTAACAGAACATAACCTTCTGCAACAGTATTGGATTTCCAGCGTCCGTGACTTTTCGCTAATTGTCTTTCGATTGCATATCCCAGAATAATCGATACTTGCGGTTTTATAATGGTACAATGGTGATTTCTCATTGGCTGAACAACTAAATTATAATAAATAGGTGTACTTTAATGACGTGCATTAAAGGGCTACTACCAGATGTATAATTACTACATTTCGGCATAGTCGAGCATGAAGTATTTTAAATGTAATTTAGCTTAAATTCTAAGTGGGACCCAACTTAATTTACATACGGTACCAATTTTCATAGAAATCGGTTCAGCTATTATCGTGTGAAAAGGTAACAAACATCCAGTCATACAGACAGACATACAAACAAAATGTCAAAAATGCGATTTTTGGTCTCAGGATAGTTAATTATACATGTTAACACCAATTATTTTTTAAAAAGCGAAAATTACCAGAAAAATTTGGTTACAGTTTTAATATTAGTAGGCCTATAGATTTGAATCACAATCAAAAGTGCCGATATTTTACAAGCAGACACATAAGAAACCTGAAGTTACGAATCAGAGAAGATTTCTTCCAGTCTGATGTAGCCATATGTATATGTTCAATCCGATATTCTCGGATAAACTGAAATCATAGTAAATCATACCTAAGGAATTCTAATAATATAATACGTATCAAATTTCGAGTCCGATAACCGAACTCTTTGTGACAAACCACATTCCAGTTGTCCATGACATGAAACCTTGTGAGACAGAACGACATCGTGCAATCCCATATGTAACACAATCTTCCGTCACAGGCTTGAGAGTGCTTTCCAGGTAACAGAGAAGTTAGCAACTGTAACCATTGCCACGAATTCCTCGAAAGTGGATATGCATTTCCTTTAACCTCTTTTCAGTGCCCTTATTATTTAAGATTACTGCAACGCTATAGTAGCTTATAAAAAATGAACGATCCCCTAAACCACACCATTCCAAGTGGGCAGCCAGCGGGATACCCTAGTGGCTGCTCTAGGTTTACTTGAGTCGTGCCGAGCCCCGGAGAGAGACAGCGAGTGAGTGGGAAAGAGACGGAATACCGATCGCTGAGAGGGAGGCCAGGCCGCCTGGAATATTTATTTATTTATTTATTTATTTATTTATTTATTTATTTATTTATTTATTTATGTAACCTGGTAGAGATAAGGCCATCAGGCCTTCTCTTCCCCTCTATCAGGGGATTACAACTACAATATTAAGAATACAATTACAATTATAATTACAATTAATATTGAATTTACAAATACAATAAAAATCAAAGTACTAAAAGATTAACAGACTAATAAAAGCTAGACAGTTCATTGTAAAAGTTAAGAGAGAATTTTTTTTATTTGAAATGCTTAATAAGTTTGCTTTTGAACGCTACTAAATTCCGACAGTCTCTGATGTCACTGGGTAGACTAATCCACAAGCTCGAAAGCGAGATTGTGTATGATGATGAATACGATGATGTCTTATGTGTTGGTATGGCTAGTATGAGGCTATTTTGCGTGCGTGTGAAGAGACTATGATATGATGACAGGTAACTGAAACAGGAGGCAAGGTAGGTAGGTGTAGAGGTGTGAAGGACTTGGAAAAGGAGAACAAGAGAATGAAAATTTCTATGTTCGTTAAACCGTAGCCAGTTTAGAGTTTGGAAGGATGGGGTAATGTGCTCAGCGCGATGGACATCGCAGACGAAGCGAACACAAGAATTATGAACACGTTGTAATCTTTGCGACTGGGTGACATTGAGGTCAGTCAGTAGAAAATCACAATAATCGAAGTGGGGCATTACTAGTGTTTCCACTAGTATTTTCATGAGTGATAACAGGAGGAATTTTCGAATGCTGTTTAAGGAATGTAGTATGGAAAGCACTTTTTTGATAATATGGGTTACTTGATAATTCCAGTTTAAATGCATGTCAAAGTAAACTCCAAGGTTTTTGACACAGGAAGCAAAAGGGATTATTGTGTCGTTTAACTTGACTGGAAGAGCAGGAGTAATGTTGCATAATAGACGTTGGTGTCCCACTAGGATTGCTTGTGATTTTCTTGCATTGAGAGTCAAATCAAACTTTTTTGGCCCATGCAGATATGGATTCAAGGTCCTCGTTAAGATTGTGTATTGCGTCATTGAGTGAGTCAGGGGTTATATGGATATAGATTTGTAAATCGTCTGCGTAAAGGTGATGCTTACAGTGCAGTAGAGTCGAAGGGATGTCATTTACGTAAATAGTGGATATTAGTGGTGATAGAACAGATCCCTGTGGGATTCCAGAATCGACGATACGCCATGAGGAAGTTCGACTTCCAATGGAAACACACTGCTGACGTTCGCTGAGATAAGAGGAGAACCAAGAGACTGTGCTTGAATATTGTAATATCTATCTTTCAAAATTGTGTGACATTAAAGCCTCATCAGTTCTCTTTGGAATTTGACTGGAGCCTGCTCAACATTTACAGAAAAGGGCGTCATAAAAATGTTCACCAAGTTCCTGCACGCGGCGAGAGATTGTTTTGTGGAGAGAGACTCACTCGAATAACGTCACCAGGGAAGGACATAATATCTCTGAAGTTTAAATCATGCACTCACTCCTTAACAAACATTCCATCCGTAAAAGACTGACTATTTTTGGCGATATTTAGGGCAACAATATAGCTTGCATGGACAACTCTTGTGGAACTTGGCTCACTCAATGTGCTGCGAAAGAAAGAGAAATATGAATTTTAATGACATTGTCTCTATACAAAAAATACATTTATAGTTAAACGGACAGAAAATCCTTTAACAATTTAACAAACGTTTTTATAATAATTATCATACATTGTTAACAACTGTTCAAAATAAACTTACTATAACCATTAATTTAATTATATTGCCTTTAGAGTACTTAATTAGTTGAAATGATATTTACTTCGTCGTAAGAAGACTCCATTTCGGCCTTTATTTTCGTTATTAATGCCTTCCTCTCTTCGCCGATAATATGAGCGTGGGTATCAGAATGTTAACTTCAAAGTGACGCTTAATGTTGTACGCTTTTGCCCGTACATTGATATGACATATTAAACATTGAACATTGTTGTCGTCAGATTAGACAAGATACAAGCCCTCCCAAGAGGGGTTAAATCTTGAACCGACTGTCAACGTACTTCTCTTCATTCTTATTTAAAACAGTTAAGCACAAACGATAGTAAACCATATGAATGAATGAACGCATAATCCAGCAATGCCTCAAGAATATAATCGAACAGACGAGGGGAAGAGTTGATGATCGCATGCATTCGTACACCACCACAGCCTCAGCGACAGAGAGGAGTGGAGGTCCAGCCTGGGCAGACACAGGGCAGCGTCCGGACTCCCTAGCCCTCAAACGCTGTGTTGGAATGGTCTACTCTAAACGCCAGCAATCTGCATAAATTAGAAAAATTTATTTTTAGAGTTAAAATTAGATGGGAAGAGAAAGTCAAAGCTCTAACAGATATGAAATCATAGATGTTGAGTAGTCGGGCACGATAGGAGACTATGAAAAGTAGTCAACGAAGTTAACAGAATAATTTTTAAGAGATTGAATATAGAAATTAAAAAGTTAAAGTAAGAGTTTCAAGTACAAGGGCTATATTTATTATTAGTTTTAGTATTATTATTAGTTTTATTATTATTATTGTGAATAGATGTGTCCATATGCATTATTGTTTGTAATACTAATAATTATACAGAGAGTGATGGCGGATTAAGAACTGGAACACATCTAATCCGCCATAACGTGAACACAGTTTGATGAAATAAATAAATTTAAGATTACTGGCTGTATCCTGGCTAATATCAAACCGCGTGTTATCTTAGGCCTTCCTCTTATTTTCTTACTTTACAATTCCATTTCCTCTTTGTACTAAGTATGCAGAAAGTACTGCGCTGCATTAAAAATACATTTCGAGAGTATTTACGAAAATATATGTTTTGAAAACTATAATACTGAAAAGGCAGATCTTTGCATGCCAACTGCTTTTGTTTATCTTTCTGTCAGTTCTTCTCTGTACAGTCTTTTCGGAGTATAGGGAATTATTATAAGCGTGGACACTGCGCGTCGGTACCTTTGTTATAGTAGCGCCTTATTTCAGTGACCTTCAAACCAGTTCTATCTGAATCAGCAGGAGGTTCCGTTTTTTTCCCTAGAGCTGACACTGATATCGCACTAGCAATCGACAGCAGAATTAATACTTCTCAGCAGACTTGCCAGCGAATCAGGATTGCTGTTACACCGTAAGAGGGTGCTCGATTACACTGATCTCTAGCGTTTGAAAGTGGAATTAAAAACGCAGAAAAACAGACTAGGGAAATTCGTTCAGTAGCCATTCTTTACAATTCTTATTCGCTGGTCTTTAGTTATAATTCGACTTCGTTGAATTGCCACATGCACCATGCAATCAGGTTGCCGATGTACGGTAGTATAGAGGAGGTGGGCGACCGCCCTGTCTCGTAGTACAAGCAGTTCATGTTAAGAGTTGTGACCGGTCCAAATAGATAGAGCAGCTACAGCTAATGTATACCTATGTAAGCATTTGTTTTTGCATTACTGTGGTTGGAATAGTCAAAGTTTAGCAGACAAGAATTCAATGAAAAATGCTACAATGAGAGTGTTGCTGTTCCAAACAATTGCCCCTGGAATACCCTTACCCCCGCAGCCAGTCTTGACCTGTTGGGAAACGTGGTTTGATGCTGTTAATTATTATGCAGAACATTACGGCAAAATAATGGAGGTAATTGATTAATTGGATAGCACAGACAGTTCCGCTGTTTTTTTATTTTATTTTATTGGGTTATTTTACGACGCTGTATCAACATCTAGGTTATTTAGCGTCTGAATGATATGAAGGTGATAATGCCGGTGAAATGAGTCCGGGGTCCAGCACCGAAAGTTACCCAGCATTTGCTCGTATTGGGTTGAGGGAAAACCCCGGAAAAAACCTCAATCAGATAACTTGCCCTGACCGGGATTCGAACCCGGGCCACCTGGTTTCGCAGCCAGACGCGCTGACCGTTACTCCACAGGTGTGGACAGTTCCGCTGTTGCAGCTGTAAAATCATTGCCTTCTGAACAGCTATTGGAAGATATTCTGTTCATTGATTCTGATTTTAAAATCGTGTCCAAAAGCATCACCCTATTAGAATCGTCTAAACTACAACTCTCAGAAGCCCTTAATATAGTGGATAAAGTATCACAAACCGTTATCCAAAATAACAATTCACTAATTTCAGAAAAAGTGAAATGTAAGTTGGGAAATATTATTGCTAAAAATTCTGCCTATTCACAACTTCGTATTATAAATGATGTTATCAGGGGCCCGTTTCTCAAAACTCCTGGACTAGTAATACTAGTCTGTACAGTAGTAATATTAGTTCATTTTACAAGTCTGTGTTTCTAGAAACTACAAGAGTAAAGTAGTAGTTACCAGTTCACAGACTAGTAATATTGGTCGATTTCACCAGTTCATAAATGATCCTGTTTCTCAAAATGCTAATCTAGTTGATTATACTAGTATTCAACAGGAATATTCCTACAAGACTCTAAAGACTGGTGATTTCTATATTATCAGTTACCAGTGGCAATCTTTCTCAGATAATCAAAACAAAATATTCGATCGAAGTAGTAAAAAAGTTGTTGTGAGAAGAGCTAAAACTATATCGAGAAGGAACAATTATTATTCCTTTAAGAGAGCATTGTTTAAATATAATGAACGGTTTAAATAAAGTGCTGAAAAGCTTGGAGAGTTGTTAAATATAGTGGGACCTGCCATAACAAGACAAACAAATAGAAGTCATGCATTATCAGCAAAGCTTCAAATACAAATTGCTCAACAAATCGGGAAGTTGATTATTTTCCAATGCCATCTGCCCTAGACTAGCAACACTTGCAGAATTTTTTTCCTAATAATCTAATACCAATTCCTCAACTGCAGTAATTTTTGCTGGCTTTCCTCCTCCACGCCAGTTCTTCTGGCATTGTCAACTTTAGCCTACAAATTAAATATAAAACGACACTAATTTATGAATAGATCAAACGTAAAACTGAAAAAAAATTAGCGAATTTTTTTTTTTCATGTCGGCAGTAGATCCACTAGCTACATAATGTGTTCATATTATGATACTGTGAACTTGAATTGGTACGTATTAAAGTTGCTTTCTTAATGTTGGGTCAGTAAGTGTTCCTAACGTATGCATAATCTTTGTTCTGAGGTATCAGTTCCATAGCCTAACACATTACAAAATTTTTTGTCCATTCGTTTACTTTATCATTTTTTGTTATTATGCTTGAAAAAGCACCGAATGATATATCCTTTGATTCATTAATCATATTGAGTATATATATTATTTTAATGTACCAAAGTACATATGATATTTCCATGCAGATATTCTGCGTCATCATGCGATGAAAGAGTAATGGAACGTTCCATTACTCTTTCATCGCATGATGACGCAGAATATCTGCATGGAAATATCATATGTACTTTGGTACATTAAAATAATATATATGATATGCGTAAATCACTTCGTGATTTAAGACGGCGCTTATTCCGTCGGATCCCGGCCAACTAGTCACTCATAACGAGTGCACCTCAGCACATGTGTGGACTTCGGTCCTACGTTCATAGACAACTATGACGTAGTGCAGAGGGCGGCCACTAGAGGGAACCCAAGAGTTGGAGCTTAATCTGAGACGATTCTGTCCAGCGCCGGGGTTGTATCCGGTGTGGCTTAGTGGATAAAGCATCAGCATGTAGAGCTGAAAACCCGGGTTCAAATCCCGGCGCCGGAGAGTATTTTTCTCCGTTCCATTACTCTTTCATCGCATATTGAGTATAGTTAATTTGCTTTCAATTCATGGAATTTCAAGAGAAAAGAGAAGTAAGAACCAAAACACAAACAACTTAGCCTTCTAACTTCAAATAACAATACCTACTAATGACTATAAACAAATGAACTCAATCAGCTGACTAGTGAAAGAGATCATGTGACTAGTGAAAAATTGTCACAAGTTACTAGACTGGTAAAATAGTTTGAGAAACAATATACTAGAGCTGGTGAAATATACTCTAGTAACTAGTAACTGGTGAACTACTAAACTAATATTTTTGAGAAACAGGCCCCTGGTCACGACAAGACGTCTGAAGTTGGTGTACTAAAAAGTAGTGACTTTCCGTTCTTCAAATATGCACCTATTACATCGTGTGATGTCGAATGTACATTTTCCCAATATAAAAACTGGTTAAGTGATCATCGGAGGAGGTTACTTTGCAGTCGCTCAAAATGTACGTAACTCCTTACTGCAATGCACATATTCAAGGATGATGTGAGTATATTACATTAAATTTTAAGAGTTAATATATCTCACTACAAAATAATTGTGTATTTACATGTTTAGACATTTCCTACTTCAATGATCATTCATTATATTTCTTGAATGCAGGATACAGGTTTTATTGTAACCGCAGTATACTGCTCAGTGTTTATATCATAGGCATACTCCATCCGTTGCACGCCCCTTTCTCATACAGTCTATACCGCGTGCGCAGTAAACCTTACGATTCTCGTGGCAATTCCTCGAAGTCTAGTTATAATCAATTAAAGGGATTGTATTAATTTTCAATATCGATGAGTCAATTCGACTAGGAGATATTCTCACGAAATATACTGTAATAATGTTTCCTCAATCACTTGCGCAAAAATTATACGAATGAGTGAGTCACTCAAAATCAGATCAAACAATTTTTTTCTTGTCAAATTAAGCGGTACATAACATATATTTTCAGAAAATGTTTATTCATACTAATATTTCCCCGTTCAGTTTCACAACAGCTATATGCTGGTTGGGAGTGACGTAAATTTACAATTGAATGGGTTAGGAAACTTTGGAAAAAAAAAACCTACTTAATGAACTCGTTTAATCTTGTCAGAGCTCGGTTTCTTTTATATCTCTAATTTCAATCGGGAACTATGTTCACGAAGTATAATAATTTTTCTTCCAAACATAACGTTTCTCAAATGCTTCAGTCACACAAGACCAGATCAAACGATTTTTTCTTGACAAATTAAGCAGTATAAAATACTACCTTTTTCAAACAGATTTGTTCAGAGTAATTATACTCATACGTCCACTGCTTTGGAGTAGTGGTCAGCGTGTCCGGGATCGATCTTGGTTGGGGCAAGTTGCCTGGTTGAGGTTTTTCCAGGGTTTTCTCTCAACCCATTAAGATAAAATGATGGGTAACTTTCGGTGGCGGACCCTGGGTTCATTTCGCCGTCATTATCATCTTTATCTTCATCCTTGCTGCCAACAGGATTCTTCATCATAATCGCAAAAAAAAGTAAGTAAATGTGCAAATGGCTACACATCAATAAACAGGACGTGTGTGTGTGTGTGTATGTGTGGTGTGTGTGGTGTGCATGTGTGTGTGTGTGTGTGTGTGTGTGTGTGTGTGTGTGTCCTTGTCAGTGCTCGGTCATTTTATCGTTTTGGCTAAGTGTGAAAGGTCTCTCTTGACGTGGTGTTGGCATAATGGCGGATGCCCTTGAAAAAGAACAACGTACATCTTATGAAAATGACGTACAAGAATGATTGATTATAAATTGATATACACGATATTAGGAAGGAACAATAAAATGGCAGTAACAAAGAACAGTAGGAGAAAGAATAAACTAAACTGTACAAACGTTCTAGCGTCCTTGCAAGAATTCTCGGGACTATAAGGAAATATATGGAGCTCCAAGCTTGATGGTCATTTGTCTCATTGAGGAATACACCGTTCCATTTATATTTCAACACGCCTACACCTTAGAAGATGGTTAATGTATCGCTAAGCGCTATAGTGTGTTCGGAGTTCAAAAGAATAAAACTATAGGCGTCTTCTTAGAGAATATCCCCTTCTTTGTAATACAACTAAAATAAGTTATTTACGTATTTTCTAAAGTATATAAATAACAGAAGTAAATATATTCCATTTATTTCGTTATTGGAAATATATCTAATATACTGTAATGTCTAATTATAAGCAATACGAGGCGTTTATATTTGAAGCAATGATAAGTTACAGTATTTAGCTACGAGTACATTTCTGTTATTTCATATACGTTAGAAAATACGTAAATAACTTTTTTCAGTTATGTTGCAAAGAGGATGTCCGCTAAGAAGACGCCTATATACTCAATGAATGGTATTTTCTTAACTCCGAACTCTCTATAGCCGACGAAACGCGGTCCATAACATCTTTAAGGCCCGTTACACACTTGAAGAGATCTCGCCAGCGAGAAATGTGTTGCCAAAATGAGAGGAAGAGTCTTCCTCCACACACTTAGCGAGTTCTCCCTACCACAGATCACAATTTGCTTTAATCATCTATGCACTGCCTTCGTGCAGAGAGTATTTTTCTGATTATAGTAATCACTCTTTGGGAGAAATATTACAGGTTATGTATTTATGTAGGCCTATATTGTCGTACTTAAATATTATAACCTGTAAGTATATTGTCGTACTTTACAAATTATGTACGAACGCTACTATTTTGAATCTGAATCTTCAGATGATGAGGAACGGGAGTTATATAAACATATTTTGTTAATGAAAAGGAAAAATAGGCTTAAAATTAAAGCTAGAAATATCTGGTAATCACATTGTATCTCACGAAGATAAGGGCGAGTTTCGGTCACTGATTTCGATTTGGATGATGATACGTTTAGGTATTATTTCAGGTTGAATAGACCTCAGTTTTTTGCTATTCGTGGTATGATTGAGGATTCTTTGCTATGTTCGGATTAAAATTATGTAAACTGTTAAGACATATGGATACATTATTTCAAATGCGGTAATTAATACTATTAAATCTCATCAAAATAAAATATACCCCTATTTATTTTCAGATCATCTGATATTTGACTCCAGATTTCTTCTTTAAGTTTCGTGTTTTTATAGTTTTCATCCCGTGTATCATATAAATAGGCCTACGGGTGACATCGTACAAGTTCGATACGTTTCTGGCTGCAATTATCAGCCATCTTTCCTCATTTTCAATAAAAATATTACAATTCATCGCCACCTGTGATATCTTTTTCTACATTCAATCGTCATAAAGAGTATAAATGTCAAACATCTTTGATAAATGTGTCAAGAAAATTCGCTGAGCTACCGATTTCAGCGAGAAACTCGCTTGAGGTTTTCGCCTCGAACCAGAATCTCTTCCAGTGTGTGGATGTCCATTTGAATCCATGTTATGAATCTTTGAATTTTCTCGCAACACATTTCTCGCTAGCGAAATCTCTTCAAGTATGTAACGGCCTAAGACCGGGCCACTGCTCTACAGTCGTCTGTGGGTATATAGGTGGGATTCGATCAGCAACTCTATGGAGGGGAGATATCGTGACCTGTTTTAGCGTACCACCCTGGCATTTGCCTGAAAAAAAAAAAAAAAAAACAAGGAAATTCAGAGTAGCAATTCATAAATGGAACCCCATATCAACCGAACATAAGCATGTTGGCTGCCCTGCGGTCATCTATGTAGTATTCGAATGATATGATCTTCCATCTATCGGCTTCCTATTGAAAGAGACGTGGTTTAATCACAAATAAAAAAAATGTTGTGCAACTTGCTGTGGAAGGCGGACGAAGCATCTGTATACTTTTTTTTTTTTTTCGAACACTTCGGTTTCTCCCACCACCACTTAATTATCGGCGTTACATCACCTCATCGACTTCTAATATCTTCCGTACTTTAATGCCATCATAAAATAAATGGCTGTCTACCTATCTTCAAATTTCCTCCAATTTTTAGGTGGATTTTATTTCGTCATCTTATCCAATATCCTTTAACATTTCCTTGTGTTTCACCCCTTGCATAATACTGTATATTCATCTAGTAACAGTAATGACAGGGAAAACCAAAGTTCTTGAAAGAAAAATGCCCCACAGCCATTTTGTTCACAATAAATCCTTCGGAATTTCATAGAAATCGAAACCCGGACGTTTGGATCAAAAGTCCTGAGTCATGGTTTAGACAAATAAAACAAACGAGTGAGCGGGCTAACTAAAAAAAAAGTAATAATAATAATAATAATAATAATAATAATAATAATAATAATAATAATGACTTTAAGAATGTTAAATATTTTTGTTAAAATTTTTCAATATATTTTGACTCGAGTAACTGACATCAGATTGATTTCGATGGCTGACTAGCTGACCAATAGACTTGGCTGATTTACAGAGAGACTGACTGACTGACTGTTAACAAAAAGAAATTTTCTCCAAAACTTTTTCGTCAAAGTCTCATAATACAGGGTAATCCGTTTGGGAAGACATAAAATAAAAACGTGACAAAATGAGAACTGTTGCTATTTATTGTTACATAATTTTGTGCATGCATTCTAGAAGAATGGGAGTTTTGTCCAAATTAGACCTCAACGTGCCAACCTCTGCGAATACGACACAGTTCATATCTTGAGGCTAATTCCTCCAATGTGTGGTCTAACATCTCAGGGGTAACTTTCTCAAAAACTGAGAAAATCTTTGCTCTGAGATCATGAATATCCCTGGGTTGCTGTGCATACACATCATTCTTCACGAAATCCCAGAAAAAAAAAAATCAGGTGGTGTCAGGTCTGGGGAACTTGGAGGCCACAAAATTGGCCTTCCTCGGCCACACCAGTTGTTACCAAATGTGTCATCCAGATAATCACGGACGTCTGTTGTCCAATGAGGTGGTGCACCATTTTGTTGGAACAAAATGCCCATGTTGTTTTCCTGTTGCAGAATTGTTTCTACTGTTCATTGCAAATTATTTTAAAATTTATCAGTGAAATGTGTGAAAGATGCAGAAAATCCATTGTTAGGCGAAATTTTCAGGTAAGATTCAAATTTTCTGTTTTCTAATGGAGGGCGCTTGACTATACGTCATTTACCATCTTGGAGTGAAGCGTAGAAGTTATAGTTATTTTTACCGCTACTTTAGCGTTGCACTCGGTGCACTGTAGGAGATTAACTACATCACATCGGATGATGACGATTAATGGAGCAATGGTGGAATATCTGGAGGGGAAACGGGATACCCTGCGAAAACTTACCATTAAGCACTGTCTTAGTCTGTTAAGAATTCCTAATTTCTCCTTAAAATCATGTCATAAATTATTGTTCTAATATTTAATTTTGGTGTGAACAGTAGGCCTAAATTAAATTAAGCAAACAGTATTCATAAATATTGTCAACTAATGTTAAGGTTAGGGCGCGCGATAGTGTCACGATTAAGGTGTAACGCTGGAAGCAGGATGGTCGCGGGTTCCATTCCCGATGAGATTATGGATTTTTTCCATTGACCTTATGCTACCGGCCGCACTATAGCCGTAACATTTATTCATCCTCTAACAGAAATGAGTAGAAAGGCAGTTCCTTCGATTGGAACCATTTTTCTCCTCTTACTACATATGCTAGTGGATTATAGTGATTTTCTAGTTGTCGGTTTGAATTTTCTTTTACCAACTTTGTTTCGAATTTCGAGTACTGACAAATATCACTACCGGCAGTTATTTTCTAACTAGTGTTGGCAGCAATAATTTCGGTTTGCAATACAAGAAAACTGATGAAATGGAAGTAACTAGGTTTACGAAATGGAACGTAATTAATATAATTAATCAGTAATACCGGTATTAATATTAATATCAATACATAATTCAGTTGTGTTGCGTTGTGATTTTAATTCAACACTATATTCTGGTGAGTGTAATTAAATAAGATGTAATTTATAGACTTACTTGGTACGAAACATGCACGTGGCTAACAGACAGAAGTATATTTCACATTTTCATGAATTTCTTTCGTGCTTATATCTTTATTAAAATATCAAAGAAAGGAAATAGCATGGTAGCGATTTCTCCAAGAAAGAAAGCGCTTGCCATTCAAAGTATTTACACTTCACGAGTTATAGTTAATATGTAGGCTAATGAAGAAAGAAGACGTTGGGAAAAAAAATTATGCGCACAGGGACGGCAACTATAACGAGAATAGCAAAATTATTAAGAGTTTTTAAGTAGACTATACATTTCAAAGTGGTATTCTATTTTCGGAATTCGTACTAATCATTTCACGTGATTAAACAAAATATATTTTTAGGTTAGGTCTCATGAATCGTAAACTGTTCAGTCAAAGCAATGAATTTCATGTTGTCAAGCAAAATACATATTAATATTAGATAATACTAATCTAGTAATTACCAATATGCAAGATGTCCAGGAGAAAAATATACTATTTCACAAATTATTGAACCATTTAGAAAACACCTCCTAACATAAAGATGAGATGTAGTAAATAAGCAAAACATTATTATGTTAATACTATATTATTATTATTATTATTATTATTATTATTATTATTATTATTATTATTATTACAGAACATAGCATTGTATTTTTACTCTCTTTGCTCTTTAGTGATATCTGGTATTAGTTGGCAACACTGAACAGACGGCCTTTTAGGAACTATTTTGGTAATCCTCACTTCTTATAAAGACGGTGGGCACGTAGGACTGGCACCCCCTACTGCCACCTATGTAGTGTCGATTGTTTGTAGCCTACAGGTGGGAATATTAACTTCCCGCCACTCTGTGTACCTTCACGACCTGTGATGGGGATGGAAAAACTATTGATGTTAACATTGTTAATGGACAATGCATGTTAAGACTGATGCAGATGTACTGTACCTCAAAAAGTCAGTCTAAGACAAGTTACCTGCAACTATTCGACTACGGTTTAGCTGATTCGAGGACAATGCAAAATCGTGTATCCTGAAGCGAAATTAAATTGCCTTTAACTGCAACCGCAATGTCAGAAATCACGTACGATGATGCTGCAGTGTTCAACTTCGTCTTGCGTCATAATAGGAAACGAAATCCCAAGAGAAAGAGGTTCATGTCTCTGTCAATCCTTGAAAACGAAGCAGTGGGGCTTGATTTGTTAATTATTCAATGGCTGTGGTAAACGTCAGACAGGCAAAACCGCTATTCTTCTTTTTGTCAGTATACGGCTTGTGTTTTTATTTCGCTTTTCGAACTGCATTTTGTTATATTATTTCTTCAGCGTGTAAATTTTGTTGACTTGGAAAGCTGACAATAATAAACACTCACGTGGCGCTAGTCCAGAAGCCGGCTATATATAAAGACAATCTGCTTGCAGAGGTTCATTTACTTACGCGAAGGCGAGGTTGGTCTGTAGACAACGAATTGCTATTCAGTGTGCATAAAAGTTAGTTTGAAAGTTTGGTTCTTGAGTTTTACTTCATGTTTTTTTTTTATTTATATCGATATAGTATCATGTGGGAGATCATTCAGTGTTAATTAGAACATTAGAACTACCGGTAATTTAGGTTATACGTAATTATCGTGTGGTAATTCTATGGAGTATTTGAAACTTAGCCCAATATTCGTTTTCTAGGAGCTGTTAGTCATATAAAAGAAGATAAGAAGCAGGTTATTGAGAACGATTGTGTTGTATATGTGGCCTAATTTTAAATGTAAGTGACCTTATGGATATTGCGAAATTATCCTTCAAACCACAGGACTGTGACTTTTGAAATATTTATCGCCGGCATATTAACACGTTTAAATATTCCGCGGATATTCCATAATTACACCATTTGTCAATGCGAAAGGCAGTTTATAAACAACTCTAATACGAGACTTTGACAGTGGTGAAGTGTTTGTGATACTGACGGGAAGTTCGAAGATAAACGCGATAAAGATACAAAGTTGCGCATTTGTTTTGTCGGACTGCCGACAGGAATACAAGTAGAATAGCCAGAAATTGTCAATGTTATATTGATTTTTATTTTGTGCTGTTAATAAGGATATAGAAGACAGGCGAAAATGTCTCGATTTGATAGTATATATATGGGGAAGGACCCTGTGTTTGAAATGTATTTCCATGAAGATGGAAACGAGACTCTGAGTGCCGATGTGATTTCTGAAATAAAACGAGGTATTGGGCAAATGTTCTACATAGTTGACAGAGAAGAAATGACGTTCGAAAGACCGGAACAAGTACCGAACATATTTCAACAGGTGAGTGACATTTATCTTATAATGATATACGTACTCATGTTAACACATCTCGTTACGAAATAATAAAAAAAATTGTGTGAATTATATTTGGCCTTAAAATTACGCAAAGAGTTTTCGTAATTTATCAATAACACCGAAGTCTTTAATTAGGTCAAACGCCGGCATTCTTTAACAATTGTTTCTAAAATTGAAATAATGCTAATATCATTGTTTTTAATTATTGTATTGCAATGTAAAAATAGAATGAAAGCTAGTGTTGCCTTTCAGTTTTATTATACTGAAATTAAAAGTGAGGCTAACAGCTTATACCCTTTGTCAAACGTATTGGAATTTGAAATTAAACTAAAACATTCCGTTGTTTGTTAACGTGTGCTATGCTAATGGCTTGGTTTGTTTGTGAATTTCACTGAATTTTTAAGATTACTTGTAATTTATCGGAATTGAAATAACTGTAATATAGCATTATTAGTGCTAGAAATATTGAGTCAAAATGTATTAAGAATTTTCTTAAATATTTTAAATGCACAAAAAGACTTGAAATTCGGTATATTAAAATATAATGTTGTTGTTGTTTAGTCAACTATCCGAAGACAGGTTTGAACCCCATAAGTAACACCAATAAGGCATCACTCATGAGGTAACTAGGCCAGGAGATAATGGTGTAGGGTGGTCAGTTCCTTTCCCCCTCCAATATACAGGGTATTTCACGAGGATTTACCGTCCCTTACACAGCTTATTTCCTAAGACATTCTGAGCAAAAAATGTCATATAAACATTTGTCCTAATCTCAATATTTTCAGAATTACACTAATTTGAAGTTGTTTGCAAAATGTCATTATTCTTAAGTTTTAAGGGTAAAAGAATATTACAGATAAAGAATTAACTATTCAGGAGTATCATTTCTTTAATTAGCTAGTATTCTGAAGCTAAAAATGTGTTGTGAATTCCGTCGTTGCTTCGTACAGAATTTTTCTTTTCGATTTGTAAGTACAAAATTACATTTACTTATGCATTTATCACAACGATTGTTACAAATCACTCCACTCTTGTAAATTCTTTAAGAGTGTACATTTGGATGCATAATTAATCTGTAAATAATCAAGTTCCTAAAGTCGTATGATTTGTAACAATTTTTTTATAAGTGCGTAAGAATGTTGTCATTTTTAGTTAGAAATTTAAAAATAAAATCTGTGCAAAGCAATTAACAACACATTTTAGCTTCAGAACACTAGCTAATTAAAGAAATTATACTTCTGAATAGTTCATTCCCTATAAATACAAATTTGTAATATTTCTTTACCCTTAAAACTAAAGAAAAAAGGTATTTTATTAACAACTTCAAATTAATGTAATTTCGAAAATATTGAGATTAGGACAAATGTTTATATGACATTTTTTGCTCAGAATGTCTTCAGAAATAAGCTACGTAAGGGACGGCAAATAATAATTAACTTATGTCACATATAGATCCGTATATCACTCAATATTTAAAATGCATATTACAATTATGTGTCCCTTGTTGATAATAATTAAATGCAAATCTAAAAAATGTACTAGTTTGTTAGTAATTTTTAATTGCATACTGTTTATTTATTTATTTATTTATTTGTTTATTTGTTTACTTATTTATTTATTTATTTATTTATTTATTTATTTATTTATTTATTTATTTATTTATTTATTTATTTATTTGTTATTGAACATAACAGGCAAAGCCCAATTACAATGTCCAAGACTGACTAAAACAAGACTAAACTGATTAAAAACTAAAATAAGATTAAAACGTTTTGTATGCATTGATAAGCTAATACCACAGTCTAGTATATACAGTCACGAAGCTTGAGTTGATGAGGGTACTAGGAACAATAGGCTGTGCCGGTACTATTTCGCATTGTCTGTGATGAGGCGATAGTAGCGATCCTTGTGGTTAGCAACTATCTATGGATGCATATTTCCTACGTATTGAGCTTCATGACTGTATATACTAGATTGTGCTAATACTTTCACAATGTGATCCTTGACAGATTCTCTAAGATATTCTGGTGAAAGGATTTCTTCGAGTTACTTATGATTTATCATCAATTTCATCACATTACTGCATATTATCTCCTCACCATTTTAAACAATGTTCGATTGAAAAAGGGCATTACGTAATACATTCTCAATTAATTTATAATTTCTAAGAAAATTATCTTAGTTTCGTACATTGTAATTTGTTATTTGTATCATACTGATACCCACTGTCTCCTTAAAAAATTATTCGCCTTTAAAATAGAGTAATCATCGGTCGCTGTGTACTTTGAATAATTCTTGGATTTAAGTATAATGCACAATCGCCATTCGAATCTCGTCTAGGTAATCAGCATTTCTTTACTTTTTCCTTACATCTTATGTGGAGGGTCATCGTTGTAATGACCTTGCACTATGGTAGCTAACAGTATGTTAATTTCTTAGTTATATGGAATTATGTACTAGAGGAAAGAGTACGGAGTCTAGCAATGAAATAAAAGTGGATGTAATTTCGATGTACTGCATCTATTAATAATATGTAATACAAAAATTGACACGGGATTCATCGTATCCCTATAATTGCGTGAAACGTTTGTGCTGTTCGTGATTTTTATTGTGAGCATGGTTGGAATTGTAAGGGTGTTTAGGATTTTAAATAAATTTTGATACTTATTTTCATTTCTGTCTTTATGCTCCCCGCATTTAAATTTAACAAACTGGAGCCTTCTCGTTAATTACTTCATAATTGTTTCCCCATTCCATGAGGTCTAGTCTTGACACAGTGCAATTGATAATCGAAACGATTCACCTATTAATATGACACCAATGAGTTTTTTGAAATTGTAATGAATAATAATGTCAATGACTACCTCTGTGGTGTAGGGGTCAGCATGCAGAGGGCCCGGTTCGATTCCCGGTCTGGTTGATTTTCCTGGTTGAGGTTTTTCAGAGTTTTCCCTCAACCGTAAGGCAAATGTCAGGAAATTCGGGCCACAAAATCCCTGATTATCACCCGCCTCATTCATCACCGAAATTATATTCATAACAAATTAGTAATACATAAACAGTCGCCATCTAGTTCACAACAATAGAACCAGTCTCAACAATAGTACACAGGCCTTCGGATTTCAACCAAAAGATTAACTCGCGATATGACCAAAGATGTTAAAGCGAGTATAAATAACAGAGAGAAAAAAAAATGTCAATGTCTTTACAGAGAATTGGATTCATTTGAAAATTAATCATCATCATCATCATCATCATCATCATCATCATCATTTTCTTCAAGGCTTAGGCCTTTCGACCCGTTCCTTCTCCATCAAAATTGATTTCTGCATCGTTTAACTGGTCTTCCTAGTGACCTCCTTCCTCTTGGATTACAATCCATGGCTGCTCTAGCAATACGTGTACTTGGCATTCTATGTATGTATTCTTTCGAGTCCTGTTGTTTTGTTCTAATTATTTCTATTATACTTTGTATATTTAGTTCCTTTCTTATAACTTATCTTCATTCCTCTTTATATCTATTAAAGTATAGCCAGCTACGTATCTCAAAAACTTAATTTCTCCTGCTTCGATTCTTCGTTCGTGGTCTTTGGTTAGAGCTTAGTATTCACAATAGTACAAGAAAGCAGGGATTGCCATGGCTTTATAAAACTTCAATAAAATTTCCTTTGCACCTTTTTACCTGAAGTACGGCGAATTGTACCACAAACTCAGGACATTGTTATTAGAGTGGGTGTAGCTTGCTTCTTTATAATAATTATAGGTAGTTGATAGCAAAAATAGTTACATATATTTAGTTTATTATCAATTTCAACCTTTTTTCCATAAGTTATAGAGAAACCCAAATATTTGAATGTATTAACTTGTTCTATACTTGGACTCTCACTTTGAGAGAGGAACAGAAGTTAAGGGTGTTTGAGAATAAGGTGCTTAGGAAAATATTTGAGGCCAAGAGGGTTGAAGTTACAGGAGAATGGAGAAAGTTACACAACGCAGTTGTATTCTTCACCTGACATAATTAGGAACATTAAATTCAGACGTTTGAGATGACCAGGGCATGTAGCACGTATGGGCGAATCCAGAAATGCATATGGAGTGTTAGTTGGGAGGCTAGAGGGGAAAAAGACCTTTGGGGAGTCCAAGACGTAGATGGGAGTATAATATAAAAATGTATTTGAGAGAGATGGGATATGATTGTTCAGACTGGATTAATCTTGCTCAGGATAGGGAAGGATGGCGGGCTTATGTGAAGGCGGCAATGAACCTCCTGGTTCCTTAAAAGCCATAAGTAAGTATTAACTTGTTCTATTATTTTACCATCTATAACTATTTTTGCTTTAATTGAGTTGAGGTCCCAGAAAAGCTATTGTTTCTGTTTTATTTACAGATATTGTCATGTTAAAACTAGTCGCTATTTGATTCAACTTGAAAATGTTTCTTTGTGAACTATTTTCATTTTCACTTATGACAACATGGACATCAGCAAATAGTATAGTTGTAGGACTTATTTCATTTATTTTAAAATCTATTAAATCATTCAGAAAAATTTCTATGACCTCGTCCAAATAGTATATGTCAAAAAGTGTCGGGACCCCTTGATTTATTTCTCTGTATCATTTCGGAATGTTTTTTATTTGTATTGTATTATATCTATAAAGGCTCTGTATAGCTCTTATTAGATGAGAAGAAATTCCTCTATTTTTCTAATATTTCCCATAGTTTATATCTATTCACTTTATCTAAAGTCTTTTCATAGTCGAAAAAGATGAAATAAGTCGGTAAATTGAATTATTTTCTTTTCTCAGTCAATTGAGTTACGGCAAATATGCAGTCAGAACATGATCTCCTTTTTCTGAAACCATGTTGGCTGTTAGAAATTGGTCTCAATCTATCATTTAATGTTTTGGCATATAGTTTAGACTATAGCAAGAGTTCATAATACTGATACCTCTATAATTTTTCACTTTACTTCGATCTCCTTTTTAAAACATTGGGTATATTAGAGCTGAGTTCCATTCGTGGGGAACGTAACCGCTGAACCAACATATATTAACAAGATTTAATAATCTGATTTGTACATTAGGTGATGCATATTTTATTACTTCGATGTGGATTTTGTCTATGCCTGAGGCTTTCTTATTTTTACTACTTTTAAGAGTTGTTAATAATGTTTCTAAAGTTATCGGTCTACATTTTCATTTGGTCCAGCTAAAATAAGTTCATTTTCATTGCAAGTCCATAGTTCTTTAAAATACTCAAGCTATTCTTTTCCTTCGAAAATTAATATCGCATAAATAATTCAGAATGAGACAATTTTAATTTGATTATTTCTGTCTTTTACTTCCGCATTTATTTATCAACACCGTTTTTTAATTAAAATGAAGTTAAATATTTACATTTACTGCACAGTCCCAAACTGATCGGAATAGCGTGGCTCTTGTCGCTGACAGTTTTGCTGACAAGTGAGAAAAAAAACTTCCTTCAGTTATCTGTTATAGCTACAAACAAATTCTCAAGGTGTTATTAAAGTGTGATATGAGTAAACTGCAACTTTGAATTCTTTATTTTGACAAGGTTGAATATTATCTTATCAGTCGCTTTATGTAAAGCTAAAGATTCCCCACTTTACATGAAAACCCATGTTTTCAGAACGGTAGAACTTCAGTGATCGTGGCACCATAATGGGAATGAATGATCAACATCATATTCTTGCCTCATTTTAACTTTCGGAATAAAAATTCCGTATACTAATTTTGTTACAGACTGAGACATAATAACCGTTCTGAAATTTGTGGCGAAATATCTATAGACTTCAACTTTTAATGCAGGCATTTCTAATTTACAAAGTAGTAATACCGGTGCTAAGGGGACTTGTACGTGAACGCATAAAATATGCAATATATATTTAATAATATTTAAACTTCTCATGTACACTAGTGGAAAGAAAAAATGTTTGGATTAAAGACGTCTTCACGGCGGCCATGCAGCACAGATGTGCCAAAATTCTGCATCATATTATCTTCATTATTTCGTTTACTATTTTCTCTTTCATGCTTATATAAGAATGTAACCCTGTTTTGACATTATCTCCAAATTTAGATAATGATACAACTCACGAAACTTCAAAACACACGAATTTAACAACGAAAAATTTTCCAGGAGCCCGCGATTTTCATCACGGCATAATGTTTGACTTGTAAGAAGCATGTTACCGTGTAAGGAGAATTAGTAATAAATTGTTAGTGAATCTATTTTTAGTATTGTTAACGTCTTGTAACGAAAAAGCAACATTGTATTGTGGCATAATGGAAGTTTAATACAGAAAAATCCCATCGTGGCTTTCATTAGACACTTCAGCTGCAGAAAATAGGTTGAATTTGTTTGAATAATATCTAATATAATTAAATTAATTGTAAGTTTATGTAGAGTGCACATTTTAATGCATTTTATAGCCTATATTTTAATACATATTTCAGTAATTATTTTTGCACACATGAACTTGTCCAGAACGGAATAACGCTGTTCTTGTTGCTTGCGTGAAATAACGTGCTTGGATGACATCACCGTAATATCTAAGGTTCTACTTATGGTCTGCAAAGAAAAGCAATTGAAAAAATGTGAATTCAGTCCTGGCAGAAAGAAAAAAAAAACACACAGTTTACAGTACAGACAATATCAATGCTTTCATTTTGTTGAATGTCTACAGTCGCGTAAACCTTAATATAAAAACGAAGTCTTCTATTAACATTTTGTTGTGTAATTCCATTGCATTTTAGAACGAGAAATCTCAAAGCGAAAATATCCATCTTCACTTCCACTAACACTGTCCTACTAAAATATAAATATAAAAAAGAAAATCTTTCAGTACCATCAAAATACATATTCGTCAAGCCGCTAAACCTGATAGGATAAAAAGAAAGGAGGGAGCAATCCTAGCAATCCTAGCAAATGCTTGACATCGGTGCGACGGATATGACGTCAAACTACACCTTCTACGCCCCATAATCCTCCGCGAAATACCACCAAATATTCAATTGCTACTGACTATTTTGGTCATACGTAAACGGTTTAAAATGGATGTGGAGATAACAGGAGTATTAACAGATTATTATATTATTGTACAGTAGTGGCAAAAAAAACCGGACCGACCCTTGTAGCTGATTTCAGAGCCTTATTCACTCCAGAGCACGATAGACTGGTAACTAAGACTTTCGTGGTTCGAATCCTGCCTGGGAAGGAAACTTTTTTTTGTTCCTTATTCAAATTTATTCCCAATACTTTTCGATTGCTGGTAAAATTCATGTTCTGGGAATAATAAGTTAATTAAGTAGTAAAATATCGCTGCAATCGAAAATTATTGGGAATAAATTTGAATAAGGAACAAAAAAAGTCTTAGTTACCAGTCTATAGTGCTCTGGAGTGAACAAGGCTCTGAAATTAGCTACAAGGGTCGGTCCGGTTTTTTTTTTTTTTTTTTTGCTACTACTGTACATTTCACCGTATATTTATTAAAAGTGTTATCAAGAAGGATTTTGGCACTCTTTCATAATGTTAAAGCATAGGGGGACATATCAACGGACATATTCTACAGTTGAGCTGAACAGAATATTAGCTTATTTATAAAAAAATAACTCCTGCTGAACTTGACTACACTTTTGAAATATTCACAACAACACGAAACAATTCGTAATCGTTGTAACACGAACAAAACAGCTGATAAACACACCGGAAAAAGAGGTTAACTATGGGTAATTTGACTGCCATACCAGTACACCCTTTTGATTCCACCATTTCAAACTCATGCTCCCTCCTGTCTTTCTATTCTCGAAGCGCTAAACACATCAATCTCGAAAAATTACGCAACAGGACATCTCTAAACAGTGGGCTAGCATCATTCCCTCTACTCCTAATTGGCCGAGCAAAGAAGCAGTGGAATATTCCGTCTTCATACTAGTCATGATTGGCAGCATACAGTACCTTCATCGTATGGAAATTCTACCAGAGCCAGATTGCAAACTTTGTGGGCTCAAGGAAGTAATGAACAGAGATCACTTCCAACTCCGCCCAGCTTTAAATAGGACAACAGAAAAAGACCGGTATTGAGAAGTTAGAACGCTCATGACCCAATACTGAGCTCACATATCCGGTTGATTCCACTTTCAATTTTAAATATAGGCCTATTTAATGTATTCAATGTATTTAGCATTATAATTATATTCAGTGCTCCTTTTTTTTCTGTTTGTATTTGAATTGTTCTTTGGGTCAATGTCACCGCATAATGTACTGCCATTGGAATAAATAAACTTCCACATAGCAATTTTCTACAGAGTAGCACACCAGCACAAGAAACGTGCAAATGCACACGTTCCGTGTTCACGTTCGTGACGATATGATATTTTTTTATGTCGCCATAATATACTTATGTTTCAATTTTATTGGATTCTTCAGGTCTCAAAACGTACGTTGTTCACTGAGTTAAGCACCGAACTCTCGAACAAATTACGTGTTCATAATATGTGTATAAGATATGTGTGCAAAAATATGCGACACTTTTTAAACACCCTGTATAAACTATTATTTTGTAAACATTTTCTCAAAGTTGTGATCCCAAATGTGTACACAACAAAGAGAAATGTTTCAGTGTATCAATTTGTCACTGTGGAGAATAAGGTGGCCATAAAGTAAGCTAAGCTTTTGTTTATGAGTATTTAATTCATGGCCCCTTATTTTCCATAGTTATAAATTGATATAATGAAGCATTTTCTCTTTGTTATGACACACACACTGGGATCATAAATTTGAAGAAATTGTTACAAAATAATGGTTTACAAATATTAAAAGAAAAAAACATTATTTTGTACGTTTTGAAAAATGAATACAAAAATGGGAAAATACGTAGCTGCATGATGTCATTTTCAACACAGAATCCTTGACACTCCTTTCATAAATGAAAAAAAAAAAATATATATATATATATATATATATATATATATATATATATACACGAGGGAGAGTCAAAAAGTAACCTTAATAATTGTTTTATTAACTGAATATGTGCAATAAGACTGCAAAGACTTTATCACGTTTCAACATAGTCCCAACTACGCCCTTTAATAAAATCTACTAAAAAAATACTCTACGAATCTAGAATATTTCGCAGATTTTCTTCTAAGTGTTCTACAGAATCTATCATTCTTAGTATCAATGTTAATCGTTTCCCACGGTTAAACACCACTTTCTTTCTGGTGTATGAATAATAGGCCTACAATGTTTTTATACTGTATAAACGTTATTTTAACAAAGTTTCGGAGAATTGAAAAGTAACATATTTTATGTATTTGTGCGTTTGTTGACTTATCGTGTGCAATTTTAACTGTGTTCTTTATTTTTCAGGCGTGGCCTTACTTCTTGGCATTCTTGGCGATTGAGAACCTCATTTTATGGTTGGAAGAAAAACCTACAATACGCATAAACGATGGAATAACATCATTATCTCATGGCATCATAATGGAATGCGGCAGGTATGTGTGAATCTACACAATTAAAAAATAATACAGATTAATGTGCTTAACAGTTCGGGCCCTACTTCTCTCGCGGTCATCTTCATTTTATTGAAAAAGTAGAAATGTTGAAAAAAACATACGAGTAATTATTCATTCATTCATAGTGTTCTGCCCAAGGGCAGGTCTTTCATTCCAATCCGGCATTCTCCCTTCCTCTTGTCTCCGCATATGATCCATATATCTTAATGTCATCTATCATCTGATATCTTCTTCTGCCCCGAACTCTTCTCCTGTTCACCATTCCTTACAGTGCATCCTTCAGAAGGCAGTTTCTTCTCAACCAGTGAACCAGCCAATTCTTTTTCTTCTTCCTGACCAGTTTCAGCACCATTCTTTCTTCACCCACTCTTTACAACACAACTTCGTTTCTTATTCTGTCTGTCCATTTCACACGCTCCATCCTTCTCCATATCCACATTTCAAATGCTTCTAGTCGCTTGCCTTCACTTAGTCGTAATGTCCATGTTTGTGCCCCATACAATACTACACTCCACACAAAACACTTCACTAGTCTATTCCTTAGTTCTTTCTCCAGAAGTCCGCAGAAGATGCTCCTCTTTCTATTAAAAGCTTCCTTTGCAATTGCTATTCTTCTTTTGACTTCTTGACAGCAGCTCATATTACTGCTTATAGTATATCCATATTCTTGACTCACTAAGGAACCTCTTTTACCCCTCATATCGAAACCCGTCCTGAAATTTTGCACAATCGTAGGTAACGCAAAAATAAAGTAGTGTGCAAAAAATAAGCGACCGAGACAACATATAACATGGAAAAATAGTAATGTTATGAATGTTGACGTTGCGTTGCGTATTCTGTTAATTTTGCGGTAGCACAGGTGAACTCCCAGCGCGCGGTTTCCTTCCCCCTACAGCTGATCTGTTTCATCGAACCCAGTTCCACAAACGTTTGATTTTGAGTGATGTGCAGTCGTATAACGTATTAGATATTTATTGTGCTGTGCGTGATATTTGCGGTCAGTGAAGTGATAAACCAAATAAATGTGCCATTCTTGATACAAATGGTTTGCGGTTTGTTCTAGTTCTACAGTATTTCCGATCTTGCGTAGTTGCCGAACACAAATTTTCTGATTTTTCTGCTTCGACTACGGAAATGTTTTTTTTTTAATTAGTATCCAAGAATAAGAAGTACGGAACTTAACGTTCCCCATTGAAGATGCGATGTTTTAGAGCCCATTCACGCAGATATTGGTCCATGCTTCCACGAAATGATTATGAATTATTTTGTGTAGGCTACAATTTTTTTTTAATTAGTGTCAGAAATTGCCTTCTGTTCAACTTGTCGCGTCCATGTATATAATTGTATTATAGACGTAACATAAGGAAGTGCTTTACGTATTGTAGCTACAGAATAACTTTTTTCTTTCTCTTTCATTTAGCTACAGATTCACTGCGTTTTTGTTTGTAATTTATAGAAATGTTTAATTTCTTGTTAGACTTCTTTGGAGGACTAGGCTCATAACTTGATTATGATGATACTATTGCCCTCTTTTTCATCATTAGACGAATCTATAGCTAAGTGAACATCACCTTCTCTATCACAATCTGAATCACTCTCATTCCTTTGTATGTCAAAGGTTGAAAATATTTCAATAGTGATATGCTAAGCAAATTCATGAGATTAAAAAAAAATGATATTTTCGCTGATCTCATGTTTCTGTAATGTTTTTATTTTTAAAGTAGTTTTTATCAAAAAATAATACAATCACTGGATTTACCACTTTACTGACCGGATGCATCACGCACAGCACAACAAATGTCAATTACGTTGTTATACGATTGTACAGCTCTCACAATCAGACATTTATGGAACTGGGTTCGACGAAACATATTAGCTACAGGATGAAGGAAACAGCGCGCTGGGAACTCACCTGTGCTGCCGCAAACTTAATAGAATACGCAACGCAACGTCAGTATTCATAACATTAATTATATCGAGCACTCATTTTTTGCACACTACTTTGCTTTTGCTTTAAAGCGAGAGGTTTGGAAGTAAATCCCGAAAAGACAAAATAAATGATTATGTCTCGTGACCAGAATATTGCACGAAATGAAAATACAAAAATTTGAGATTTATCCTTCGAAGAGGTGGAAAAATTCAAATTTCTTGGAGCAACAGTAACAAAAATAAATGACACTCTGGAGGAAATTAAACGCAGAATTAATATGGGAAATGCCTGTTATTATTCGGTTGAGAAGCTTCTGTCATCTAGTCTGCTGTCAAAAAATCTGAAAGTTAGAATTTATAAAACAGTTATGTTACCCGTTGTTCTATATGGTTGTGAAACTTTGAGAGAGAAGCAGAGATTAAGGGTGTTTGAGAATAAGGTTCTTATGAAAATATTTGGGGCTGAGAGGAATGAAGCTACAGGAGAATGGAGAAAGTTACACAACGCAGAACTGCACGCATTGTATTCTTCACCTGACATAATTAGGAACATTAAATCCAGACGTTTGAGATGGGCAGGGCATGTAGCACGTATGGGCGAATCTAGAAATGCATATAGAGTGTTAGTTGGGAGGCCGGAGGGAAAAAGACCTCTGAGAAGGCCGAGATGTAGATGGGAGGATGGTATTAAAATGGATTTGAGGGAGATGAGATATGATGATAGAGGCTGGATTAATCTTGCACAAGATAGGGATCGATGGCGGGCTTATGTGAAGGCGACAATGAACCTCCGGGTTCCTTAAAAGCCATTTGTAAGTAAGTGAGTAAGTAACTTTGCTTTTGCATTACCTACGATTGTAAAAAAATTTCAGGAGAGGTTTCATTATGAGAGATAAAAATGTTTCCCTTGTCAGAGAATTCAAAATTATACATGTCTGTCAGTGGACAGGTTTATTCAGCAGAAGAGAGAGGGAGATGGCATTCTTCATTTTTAAGTGTTATAAATACCTGGGACTCAGATTAGAGCAGATAGAGAATTCCTGGAGTAAGGTCTTGTGATTGCAGATTAAAGAGTCTATCTATTAATCCCATTTGAGGATAACGGCGCGGGCTGGGGACTGTCCTCTCACGTAGGCTGCTGTATACCCGGAACGGAATGGTGGCCCTAAGGCCCCCGGCTCTCCTGAACTTCCCTACAGCCTATAGAATCCCATAGGTTCCATGAGCACTATGAGCACCAGCAACTAAAGACCACATACCGACGGGTTCAAGTTCGGTGGCGA
Organism: Periplaneta americana; assembly: GCF_040183065.1. NCBI lineage: Eukaryota > Metazoa > Arthropoda > Insecta > Blattodea > Blattidae > Periplaneta > Periplaneta americana. The sequence continues at coordinate 132,174,408 of NC_091118.1, read as the reverse complement.
CCCGCAGCCGACTCTACATCGGAGCAAGCCCAAAATACGGGAAAGAATCGGAGATGATGATGATGATGATGATGATGATGATGATGATGATGATGATGATGATGATGATGATGATAAAAGAGGGGAAGTGTAATTATGATGGCGAAATGATTCCGAGGTCCAGTGGCATACGCAGAATTTTGTCAAAGGGAGTCATTATTAAAATTGTTTACAATTAGCCTACAATTTACATTATCGGTATTTTATATGTTGTGTAGTATTATTATTATTATTATTATTATTATTATTATTACCTATTATTATTATTATTATTACCTATTATTATTATTATTATTATTATTATTATTATTATTATTATTATTATTATTATTATTATTATTAGACTATTATTATTATCAGCTGAGTTTTCACAGACGGATGTGAAACTAGTTCTAGGTAGAATGATATGATATGATATGATATGATATGATATGATATGATATGATATGATATGATATGATATGATATATATATATATATATATATATATTTCTTCACAGCACTTCTTTACATGTAATGGTGTACCTCACATTTCTGTATCCGGTGCCAGCATTAACATATTATTACAATAACACATTATTTGCAGTACACGTCTACACAAAAACTCCCAATTACACTATGTACCTTTTTTGTTACTTGGTCAATCTCCCCTTCAGTATTTCTCCTACATTTCATTTGCTATTCTCTATTTGTTCATTAATCCTAACATATCTAATATTATATACTTCTTTCTCACCCCCCCTTTTCCTCTAACTACTTTTCATAAAATCTCAATTAAAATTTTTCTCTGTAAATTATTATATTGAATTATTTGACCTATTTGTTTTTTGATCTTTTATTCATTTACTGTTCCAACATTCAAATCTAGGAAGAATGTTCGCCACAACATTGTAACGCTGCGGTTGCGAGGAAACATTTGCCAATGCGAAATTTTCACTATGCGGCTTTTTAATAAAAAAAATTGTAAAATTGAGCTTTGCGGTCGCTTAGACATATCAAAGAACTCGGAACGATAATGTGAAGTTTATATTAAAAATATGAACTGTAAAATACACAAAACGGAACTCAAACTAACGAACGAGTGAATATCACTCTTAAAATGAGTTTAAAATCGACAATGCACAATATTTAACATCTGCACTGCAGAAGAGTCGAATCAACCTTTTCAGTGTGTTTCACAAGTTAAATTTCATATTGTGTCAGTTTCATTTTAATACAAGGTCGGTACTATAGGTATCCTACAAGGAAAACTCAGCTCGGACTCCTCACGGCGCGCATGCTACACCTCTTACCCGCCTGCAGTAGGCGTGAGAGCAAGCTGGGAACGGGAACATATATCATCTGCGCGAGACAGTCACGCCCGCTGGTTTCTGCGCTCTGAGTTTTCCTTGTTGGATGCCTATAGGCGGTAGATCTCTCTATAATAAAGATAGCATTGTTATAATTCAAACGTACCGCAGCACTAAGCACAGGAATTATATTGAATGTGGAGTAGGAAGACTACGTATTATGTCAATGTAGATTCTGGTTACTCCGAAAGTGAAAAAATTGAGAAGGGAAAACGATTATAGTTACAAAAAATACTCTAACCTAAATTCGTCATTTTTTCATAAAGTTCAAGGGGGAAGGGATATAAACCCGTAAGCCATCCTTCCATACTCCCCTGCCGAGGCCCAATGCCGAAAGTCAAATTTACCCAGTAATTCTGCTTCAATTGGTTGAGGAAAAACCTCGAAAGAAATCTCAACTAGATAACTTTTCCCAACCAGGAATTGAATCTGGGCCCGCTCGTTTCACGGCTAGACATGCTAACCGTTAAGGCTGGTTCACAATAAACCGGGAACGGAAACGACAACGAGAACGGAAATAATGTTAAAATAAGTGTATTTAAATGCGAGGATTCACAATTGACTGTTGTGAACGCTCACATTTAAATACAGTTATTTTTAACATTATTTCCGTTATCGTTTTCGTTGTCGTTTCCGTTCCCGGTTTATTGTGAACCAGCCTTTACTCCACAGCTGTGGACATCAAGGGGTCTAGAAGAAAGAGAACATGGACAATTCGACTATCCTTTACTTGAGATAATAATTAAAATCACTGTTGTATAACGTTTTCAATATGCTTTAAAACAGAGTAAGTTATAGACCTAGGCCTGTTCACTATAACCATTTATAAACACGTTCACAAATGCAGAACTTGTTTCCATTTATCTGTTTATACGCGGCTCTTGTATCATTGATAGACAATTTTGTTACATAACTGCAACCATTCATCCGGTTTTTCTCCCCTCCCAACGAAGAACAGGGCCTCGAAAGAGGTCAGCATCAAGTGTGAAAGTTGAGTTAGTGAATCAAAATAATTGATAATTTATGTCGGTTTTTATGTTAAAGTCTGAATAGACTGAGACAAGGTCAAAACAGGAGTGGTAAGCATTCGGATGAACTTCACTATAATTTCTTCCGAATACAAAACTTAAATCCTAAAAGCATTATTATCAAAAGCTCCTTTATATAATATTTTCAAACTGTGCGCAGATATGACAACTCAAAATCTGCGTTTTCACATTGCTCACATTGCTACTGAAGCTCGATTCAGTTGAGTGTTTTATAGTATTTTTCAATACTCAACTGAAGCTGGCGTCAGGTAGGAAATTATACTATCCTCACAACATCCATCGGCTTAGGAGGAGGGCTGTTCAGGACAGAAGCAATAAACCTGTTTTTTTTTTTTACATAAACCTGCCACCTCGCCCATATCCAACCAAAATTCCATTCTAAAATCTAAGAAAAAATGTTACTGTTATTATTATTATTATTATTATTATTATTATTATTATTATTATTATTATTATTATTATTATTATTATTATTACCCCTGATTTATTATGTTATTACTGCTACTCCCACTACCATTACCACTACTACTTTATTTGATACTTATAGCAGCTGTTTGTTTTAGTTAGTCTACAAAAAGTAACAGAAGATTTATGAAATCCCTTGGATTGCGTGAAACGTCTTTATTCTTGACATGCAACTTTTAGGTTGGGTAAGGATAGGTTTAAGGGTTAAATAAATACTATAATATAACAATACAATCTTATTCCTACAGTCCCTCACTCGTTTTTTACACTCTTTTTGGCAAGTTTTGGTTTTAGGTACTGGTTCACCATTTTTACTTTCATTATTGTCTTGTCTTTCGTGCTTTCACAACACACCAATAGGGTCTACTCACTCTTGTAAAAGTTATCAATTTCAGCATTAGCATATAGTTATAAAATGCATTCTTCCATTTTTCTCAGTTCTGAGTAGCCAACCTCTCTTGTATTGTATAAGTGGACTCGTCTAGCTTGCACTTACACGACTGACTGTCATCTATCAGTGTATGACGTCATCATTTCCTTTTATAAACATTCCATTTATTTTTGAAACTGCCAACTTTAGGAACTTCATCTTATACAAAAGTGTTATACGTTTTCCCAGTTTATAGGTCGAATATAGATGTTTAACATAAAAATAATTTCATATATTTCGAGTTGGACAGATACACATATCGTTGACTTACTTTTAAAACCTCGTAACTGCATTTGAGGATATTATACAAGAGAGCAAAATAACTTCTTATTCTTTTTATACCCAGCTAACAACTGTTATGCATTTGTTATTTATAAAATATAGAAACATTTGAGGACTTTGAAGTTTATGGACGAAGCGTAAGTCGAGTTCGTAATATTATACGAGGCCGCTGAAGGTTTCACGTACTTGTTACATAGAATGTTTTTTGGCACTCAGTCCGTAAAGTGGTTTCTAAAACTAGTATTAAACTAAAATATAATATTATTTTCAATATTTATTCATATTGGCACGCCACGGTATTCTACAGTGACACTGTATTTATTAGAATGTATTTCCGATATCAATTTTACAAAGGCGGCCACTTGAATAATGTGTTGTGGTTACGACAAATTCAATCCATCAAGTGTTGTCGTGAGCACTTTATAGGATTGATTCCTATAATAGTTCATTTTATGGACTGCTATCTGTCTCTAAAGCAACCACTTTACGTAGGTACTGAATACCCGGTACCAAAAAATATATTAAGAACATTTCTCAAAATAACTCTACTATAACACTATGAACAAAACAGACTACGTAAGCCTACCTCGATGATGATGATAATGATGATGATGATGACTACAATTAAGATGATAATAAGAACATTTGTGAATCATATAGAAATATTGGAATAAAATAGGAAACGGGAGTATCTGGAGAAAATCTGCACCAACATCCACTGAAAATTCCTCTTAAACTGGTTCTAAGCATGAAACACTAACATTAAGCATTTGTTATATATATATATATATATATATATATATATATATATATATATATATAAAATTGATTAGTTACTGCTTAAGTAGCCTATATGAATAGTGCTCATTTGCATGACACCGATTACAATATATGTTTTAATTTAAAACAATCGTACTACGGCTTCATGTCACGTTTAAGAACACGGGTGTTTCACTTCCAAGTAAAATAAAATCGTTTCCATCGTGTTAAACACGTGTCTATTCCAGCTTTTTGTTATTACTTTTTACTATAACTTACTTGCATTTATGCAACTTCAGTTTAAATGAATGGTCTTAGATGCGACGTAATTGTTACGGATTGCAAAACACGGACATACTACGTCAGATAATACGTCATATTAATTAACTGATCATCTTGTGACGTCATTGCTTTCCAGCCCCGTTGCAAGAAACAGGTTCCTCCAGCTATTCTGCTTTGTCGGTTCGGTATAGGTCTGACTGAAGGTCCGCCGGTATTTTTCAATGTGACCTTGTCGTATTAAATAAAAAAAAACTGAAGATCACTGAAACTATCAAACTCCCGAAGCTAAGACTACAGACAACAACAAAATTTTACCATTCACGTGCAATCAAACGTTTCTGACAACTCGTCACACTACGCTGAATAAAAACAAGCTAATACGTTCAATGTGATGTGAAAAGAACTAATTTCAAATTAACGGAAAATGTGCACGATTTCATTAGTAAGTTTGTTGTTAGAGGTTTTAGAGATAAAAATAAAATTATTAGGTTGGTGCATAAGTTCGTAGTGTTTTTCTGTACTCTCATTTATTTAGGTCTAATACGTACCCATGGGTCTAATAGTATACTTTAGTGACACAGCTACCATAGCAACGAAAAACGCTACGAACTTAGGCCTATGCATCGACCTAATAGAATGAATTATTTTTTACCTAGAATGCTTTATTTCAGAGACACAGTATAATTTAAAAACTACAATAGTGCTCATAATAAAGAAGTGACGTTACTGAACTCGAAAACAGAGAAGCGCTATAGGCCTGTGCCTCAGTGATCTTCTAATGTCAATGAACCCGTTTACTTCCATTTGAAATAGTTTCATTAGACATGTTCAGTTTCCTTTGTAGTTCTGGTTTGTTCGAAATGTTCTAGTGTACTGAATTCAATCGATTGTACAGGTAGAATCCCAATGAATTCAAATTTGATGCTCTAGCCGGCTAACCAACGATCTGTCCAGGGGTTTGGATGAAAGTATTGAGTTAATTTGCTTCATGGCTGAAATATGCGAGAGCACATCCGTACATAAACCAATCACGAAGGAACAGTTTTTATTGATACACTAGACTCTCGCCGATCCGGCCTCCTTCTGATGACTTTCTATCACTTCTACTATAACAGTTCTCTGGGAAATTTGCACAAGTGCCATGTGTTATACTGTATTACTTACACACTTATATTTATGTATATACGCTCCGGCCACGTGTGAAACGTTCTAGTTTCGATTTAGTAGTGCAAGTAAAGTGGTTGACGTAGTTTGTAACATTAAATTTAATAACATTCTGAGCACTCTCAATAATGCGACACTCTCGCTAATCCGGCATACCTCTATGCAAGGAATGGCCGGATTAGTAAGAATATACTGTAGTTATTTATTTTCACTGTAATTCTAAAATGAAACACCCACAGAAAAATATTAATAATTTTACAATAACTGAACTTATTTTAATAGGGGATCTGGATGAGATCTTAAAGAACAAATAAATTTATTTTTCAAATATTAAATGTGGTTACTAAAAATACCGATTTTAATTTACTGTAGAAATTATGAAATGTTCGATTGTAGCATGGTATTGGTATCTTGTTGTGGTCCTGCAAACAGTTCTCTGTATGCCACCCAGACGTTTTAGATGATGAATAAGATTAAATATAATATGATTAAAGTGAGGGATGTTTTTCTTACTGCACATTCTTTTTCTTTGTTGCTGCAATCAGTATAAATTAACCCTTTGGCATTCTTTTTCTTTGTTGCCAAGTAAAATATTGCAGCCATGCTTTCTGGTCTTCATGTCTCACCTCTCAATGTAATAGCACAGTCTAGTATACACTCACGAAGCTTGAGTTTATGAGGGTACTAGAAACAATAGATTGTGCAGGTACTATTTCGCATTGTCTGTAATGAGGCGATAGTAGCGATCCTAGTGGTTAGCAACTATCTATGGATGCATATTTACTACGTATTGACCTCTTACTAAATATGCAAACTTAGACAGTTGAAATATGCATCCATAGATAGTTGCTAACCACCAGGATCGCTACTATCGCCTCATCACAGACCCTTTCCCCAGTAGACGATAAAATGTATTGTACTTTTGAAATCGTATTTTTTTGAAAAAATTACATACGAACAACGTAATTTTCGCACCAAAAATAATATTATACCTTAACTCGCAAGGAATTATGTCTGAAGTGTCTCCTAATCATTGTTTTAAATTTTATTAATGCAATTACACTACATTTTAGAGAAATATATGTTACTCTTTATGCATTCCAATTAATTTATATGGTTAAAACGCCGCCCTTCGTGAACGGGTTAAGCGAGTCACATGGTCTGCTTTACGGCCTGTATTAGATCACGATGGCAGTGACACAGTCTATTGTTCCTAGTACTCACAGCGCTCCAAGCGGTTAGCAACTATCGCGAGAAATGCAAAAAATCACCCCAAGCTTCGTGACTGTATATAGTAGACTGTGGTTATACTGTGTCTCAACGTTTTGCGAGACCTCAGAAGCCTCTAAGTAAAGCAGAAAACAAAGTATAAAATATGAATTTGAGTACAATAATTATGTAGGCTGGATAGCGAACGTGTCCTCAAAATAAAATGAAATATTAATGTGCGTGCAATAAGCCACTGATTAAATTTCAAACTTCTTTATTGTGTTAATATTTAGGATTTACCCGGCGACTTGTTTCGAAGTCTTGTTCTTCATTGTCCAAAGTCTAGAAGTTGAAAATTTAATCAGTGATATACTGTGTAAGTGTTAAAAGTGTATATAGAAAAATAGAGAAGAAATATAAATACTCACAGACAGAAATATGATATACTGTAACTATAAACTCAACTAGAAAAAATGAAGTACTCAAAAACATCTCCCTCATAACAGATTTCTCCAGTGAATTGTAATAATAAAATTGTCAAGCAAGAAGTGAAAATATTTAATGTATACACTACAAAAAGATGAAAATAAATTCTTTTCTGTAGTGAGCAAATCACATCTAATACGCACATCTTTAAATACCGTAATTCGTTCTGTAGATAGGCATGGATAGGCATTTAAATTCATTAATATTAAAATGTATCAGTATCTATAGTCAGTAGACCTATAATAGGTCAGAATATAGAGATCTGACTTATATTCGAGCAGAATTATCATTCATATTTGATATATTTCATTATCACTGTACTCTATAGTACGAAGTGCATTTGAAAAGATCGTGGCCTGACGGAAAATAACGAGCTTCTTGTTGTCACTAAATATTTCGTAAAAAAGGGGAATGAGTCCAAATTAAATTAAAGCAGACATGGAGAAATCCGCTCCAGCGTTTTCGACTCTGAAAAAATGGGCGGTACTATTTAAACATGGTCGAGAGAGTGTGGAAGGCGACCCCCGCATTAGACGTCCAGTAACAGAAACAAGTAAAGAAATCGTATAAAAAATCCATAATATAGTTTTGTATGACAGTCGACTAAAAGCGCGGGAAATTAGCGAGGTTATGCGTATCTCAACTGAAAGAGTGCACCACATCTTATTCAATGTTTCGAGCATGTCCAAGGTCTACTTAAGGTGTTTTCTGCATTTGTTAACACCGAAAGAAAAGCATGTTCAAAGTCAAATTTCGAGGGATTTTCTAATCGATTCGAGAAAAATACACCAGATTTTTTGAGGCGGTTTCTGACCAATGATGAAACTGAAACCACTACTACATATCAGAGACAAAACAGCAGTCGAAACAATGACAGCACAGTAATTCTCCGCCTCCAAAGAAAGCAAAAGCCGTTCAATCGGCTCAGAAAGTCATGGCTGGGATTCTAAAGGGATAATAATGATTCACTATCTATCAAAGCGAATACTATTCAAATCTCCCTAAGCAACTGAAAGGAAAAATTCGCGAGAAGAGACCGGGTATGGCCAAGAGGAAAGTGTTGTTTCATCACAACAATGCACCTGCTCACATGTCTGCAATCGCGGTTGCTAAACTACGCGAACTACGTTCGAATTGTTGCCGCATCCCTCCTACACGCCAGATGTCGTATCCTCAGACTTATTTCTTTACCCAAAGCTCAAAACTCACTTGGCAGGGAAGAAATTTTCGTCAAATGAAGAGGTTATTGCAGCAGCAGAAGGCTTTTTGCACACCTCGAGGAATCTGTGTACGAGAAAGGTATAGAGCATTGTAGCACTGGTAGATCAAGTGTGTGAATCTCAGGGAGGATCATGTTGAGAAATAAAGATTGTTTCAGAATAATCTTAGTTTAATTTTTATGTCAGGCTATGAACTTTCCAAACAACCCTCGTAATATTAAAAATGGATCATTTTCAAATCAATTTGAAATCTTCCTCTCTCCACACAGTCTGGATCTATATATTATGGAATTGCAGTGTCATATGAATGAAGATGAAATTAAAAAATATACACATTTTAATTTCTGTTATTCTTTCTTCTTCTTCTTCTTCTTCTTCTTCTTCTTCTTCTTCTTCTTCTTCTAGTACGATATCTTTTTTTTTTTTTTTACTTAGAACTACGTCATTCCCCGAGGGAGTATGTATGGATATCCCAAAAAGAGGAAAATCTGAAGAGCTTATTGCATGGAAACTATAAGAGCTGCGTTACTAATTTATTTACAGTTGAATAGAGGGCAGATGTCGATTCTTAACAATATGTAAACCAGTAGGAACATATGCATGAGGACCGAAGGGAGCACGGCGAAAATGGCCGTCTTTAGTGGCCTCAGTGCACTTCAGAGCCGATTGCGTCAGTGTGACTCGAGATAAGGAAGCGAGCTATACCTCGTTCTGTTGCTTAAAGACGTCATCAGTGAATAAAAATATAATTTATCTGCAAGTTGAATTACGAGAGTTACGAGACTCAGTTTCTGAAAGTTGTAGTGAAAATTTCAAACATGCCCAAGAAATTCGGAGGAAAATATCATCACTACCAGTGAAATACACTAGGATGTAAGGATTCCGAAAAGATCACATATGTCGGAAGTCGAACGAAAAAGAGAGTTACCATTGGCTCCAACAGGTGTTTTCTAATTGCGGTATAAATAAATCTGAGCATACCCCTCCGAAAAATACCATTCTTTCTCTCCTACTACCTCACTGCATACAGCCCGAACATCAGTCAGTTTAATCCATATTTATGAGAGATATCACGAGATGTCTATCATACAACTATTTCAAGTCCTATGTTGTTTGTTTAGTCAACTGCCCGAAGACAGGTTTGAACCTCGTAAGTGAACCAATAAGACATCACTAATGAGGCAACTAACCCAGGACATAATGGGGTAGGGTGGTCAGTTCCTTTCCCCTTCCATTGCATACATCACTGACTAGTAACATATTACAACAATCCAGACGTTTCAGAATAATTAATCAGTGTATAGATTATTAACACAAAAATAACGGTAACTTTGGAATTCTCAGATTCACAATCGCTTGTGAACTAAATGTATCTGTGACTTAAGAACCAATCACTTATATACACACTCTAATGTTTTATACAGACTGGTATTTCGAGGTGGAGAGAACTGGGCCTACATCTATATTCATCAACATTTTCGAGTGATTGAACTTCCATGGGACTCTGCTTGGACCTGGTATCTGGCTGTCATTGGTGTTGACTTCTGTTACTACTGGGTACATCGAGCATGCCATGGTAAGTTTATTTTGTAACTTGAAAAAAGTTTACAGTAATATACCTGAATCCTCTTTATTTGGAGGCATAAGAATTTATGGCAGAATACCAATACTTGCCCATAGTGCTTTCGTTGTCAGGTGAAAATTTGAGACAAAAAACCTAAATGATGGAGTTGTTGTAAACAGCTAAGACTTGCAATGAGATGGTGGCAGCAACTGGGTATGAAACTGGACAAGACTTAGAGGCCGAATCTGTGTGGATGATGATGATGATGGTAGTGATGGTGATGAATCCGTCTGAATGATGATGATGATGATGATGATGATGATGTGGTGGTGGTGGTGATTATTATTATTATTATTATTATTATTATTATTATTATTATTATTATTATTATTATTATTAAAGTTCACTATTTTGTGACTCGGCCAAAGTATTTGACTATGTAGAACACAATATACTGATAAACAAATTAAAGTTTTATGGTATTAAAGATGAGCTCTGAGGTTGGTTTACATCTTACTTATCAAACATAAAACAAAAAGTGGAAATAAATACACAAAATAGTCACAAAGTTAATCATTCGTAATTCATGTTTATAAAACCAGTTTAATCAAATTGAGTACACATAACAATTCTTAGTTTTCTTACAATATTAAATTAAATCAAAAATTAATTTTTGTATTGTAAATTTTTCATAAAAGTCTTTAACACCATTTTCATTTTTGAAAGACTGCTTCAATTTCATTTTTATTTCTTTTTTATACTGTTTCTGTTCTTTTGTTATGGGTTCTTTCTTAGTACAGTGTTTAGTGAATGCTGTAGCAATTTGTATATTAGAATGTAAGATTTTTGTGGTAATTATAGGCTCTTTCCTTTGTTGATGCATCATTTTATTATCAAGATTTTGATGAAATTATGTATTTTGGAACCATCTTTTCTATAATCAAGATTTTCTAAGAATGTATTGAATGTTTTTTTTTTTTTTCTTTGAAGTGCATATTTATTTTCTCAATAAAGCTGCTTCCTGTCTCCAGGAGATTACATCCTATGGATCTTTGTATTTTCTGCTTTTCTTCTAGCAGCATCTTTGTCAATTAAAGTCTCCTAATACAACAGTCTTATTAGGGATATCCAATGATTCCTGCTTTAATTTGTTTTGCGGGGGATTATAGCCCTATACACAGAACACCTTTATATGATTGTTATGTTTCCAAACATCTATTTTAATTATTTCACTTTTATCTTCTTCTGACAGATTCTTTACAATACCGTATTAAATTTAGAGGTAATTTTTTTTTGTGTGTTCCAACTAATATTCCACGGCTACTTGTCTAGATTTTGGAAGTATATTAATTGTGTAATCTTTTATCTCATAGTATTTTATATTATTTTCTGATACGTTAGCCTCTACTATACAAAAGAAGTCGATTTTTCCATCATATAATATTTTCGACAACTCTGTTTTCTTCGCCTGAATTAGGCCATCTGCATTCCATTGCAATATATTAAGGCTTCTTCTGGCTCCCAACCGGAGATTCAAAGAGGGAGCTATTTTACCTCTGGACTTTTTACGATAAAGAAGCTTCATATTATGGCCATAAACATAATGATTAAATGAGCACCAATAGGCGGTTACATCATTCAATATTTAGAAAAGAAAAGGAAAGACAACCAAAGACCTCGAATACTTTAATATCTTTGACGTCGAAAAAAAAACAAGAGTTGATCAAGAGTAATCAAACAGAAAAGATTGAAATTGAGGAATCTGATATAAGTAAGTGAAAGCAATATCAGATTGAGCTCGGGTCCTTGTGGTCACCAACTCACAAACTTGCAAATGAAAAGCCCTGAGGGTTGCAGAAAAATGTAAGATCAACAATTTCAGAATACTCTTCAATTTTGAAGACTTTTTAATTTAAAAATACAGTTTGTGCAGTTGATACACACAAATTCTGTCTGTATTACGATCACAGCAGGTACCCATCATGTACTGGACTTGCGAATAAAAAAATGCTGTTTAGCGAAAGAAGCTATAATATAATTTAATTTTCCGGCCATATAAGAAATTAATTGTTTTCTTTGCAGAGGTTCACCTATTATGGGCACAGCACCAGGTCCATCACAGCTCTGAGGAGTACAATCTTGCTGTGGGTCTGCGCCAGTCTGTTCTACAGGGATGGTGTGGCTTTGTAAGTTTTTACATTTTTGAGTTACTTTTTGTGCCAATGATGTGGATGGCTGTGATTTATGATCATGGTTGAATGCCTCCTTTAATGTTTTTATAAATAGGATATGATAAGCGTAAAAAAAATAACTTTAAACTTTCTTAAACGCCTTTTAAGGTGTTTATTCTAAGTTCATATTAGGACTATTTTCGGTCTGACAGTAGAGTGATACATTATAGGATCTCCATGATAAGAGGTCAGCGAAACACTGAACCTGGACTTCAGGTAATGCACAATTTCATTGATGATGATGATGATGATGATAATAATAATAATAATAATAATAATAATAATAATAATAATAATAATAATACAGTAATATCTATTTGAGGGAATACCGAATCATTGCACAGTTGTGTGATTATCAGCAAATCTGCAAAATGGTCTAGGTGTAGCAGTGCCTAGAAGATTTAACATTCTGATATAAATTACTAAACAATAAGAAACTGAACTTTAGTGATGGAGTGTGGTTTGAAGACCTGTGATTTCGTTGCTGTGATAGGTTTCTCACTGGTTCAGACTGTGACTGCAGTTTCAAAACACATAGCTCCGAGAAATCGCCATCTCCACCCAATATGTGACTGAATGCGATGTTGGCGACTGATGTACGTCAGCGGCAGATTTTCAGGGGAGGCAAGGGAGGCCGAGCCTCCCCTAATATTTTACCAGAACACAATATGGTAGTAATAATTTCAGCTGAATTAAGATCACAGACAAGTTACAGCAAATGACGAACATTTTTTCCTTTATATTAATTTTACTATTCACTACGACTAAGATGTAAGTTACGTAAAGTCGACCACATTCAGTTGGTGATGCCCGCTCAGTATACTGTAGATAGTATAAATAATTCGTACTGAAAAATAACAGATAGTGCTGTAACCTGTATAGTCGACATCTAGCATCCTGCAGCGTCTATGCAAGAGTGGGAGAGAGGAGTCGGCTACATAATGCTACTCCCCAGTAACCATGACAACAGCAGTTCAACCAATAAGATAGCTGGTTAGAAGAGTGTTTAAACTTGACTAGAACGCGCGAGGGGAGCCGATTTGGAGATGTCCTACCCACCGCTGACAACTGTACTGCTTATAGTCATGGCTGTATTGGGAAGGTTTCTCTCTTTCTCTCTTCCTGGTTTTAGAAAATTGAGTCACGTGTGGTTAGTTTTCTCTCCCTAAGTAAAAGTTTTCATTTACGTTGTTAGATTTTCTCTTGTTTGCAGGTGTTCTAGTTATTTTATTCTTTTGTGTTACGAGATGCATTTACTTATACAGTATTTTAAATATATCACGAGTTTAGAAACAAATGCAGATTTGTCTCTAGCTTCTTCTAGTAGCAGTTATTCAGTATGTTGTGACTTATTTGATCGGTTTGCGAAGAAAGAGGATCGTCGAGTTAATTTGCTGTAAAATTAGACTATGTAATAGTAATGAGCAAGACCCAGATTCTTAGGTTCGAATCAATTTTTTTTTTGCAATCTCGTTACTCTCGAAATATTATTTTTCTTATTCGTTTTATGTAGCAAAGAGTAACATTCTTAAATTCAATATGACCTAAAAGACCTAATTCATAGGTTAGGACTCAAAGTGTCTTAAAGAGAGGCAATCTTTACCAAGCCGTTGTAATATATTAACAGTATGTTGTTTATTTTTATTCTTTCCCCGTAAAATCATATAAATTCCTAAACATAAGATTTAAAATCCTAAAACATAAATTGGAAAACCTAATTTTAATTTCTTAAAATATATAAATTCTGCACTTGGTAATGTTGTACGTCACAGGCCTTGTATTTTTATATTCTCATCATTCACGTCTTGGCCTCCTCAACTTTCAAACCCACCGTCCGCTACTGATGTACGTATAAGTGACAGTTCCAGACAACTGCAAGTTAGAAGATCTAATACGAACTTGAAGGACAAGATAACTGAGAACTAATAATTAATTATCGTCTCAGTTGACAACTCTTTGACACTCAAGCTAAAAAAAAAATACATTCACACATCACCGAATGCGCTCCCTATATTCATCCACGAATGATTCATTTAATCATTCATAAACATTCTCGTGAATATACACACGCACACATCGCGATAACACCGCATGTTTGTTACTTTTTGGCTAATCGGTATTGTTGGTATACATAAATACTTTTGGCATCAGTATGCCAATTTGCAAAAGATCAATAAACAGAAACTTCTGTCGGTAGTCGCCAGAAATCATCTGAACATAAAATATTACACTGTGACAAAATCGTTATTATCTGCCACAGCGATTTTTCTGGGGCTGTCACAATTCGGAGTTATGATGACAAAATGTTGTCACACCCATCTCTACTAAACTTAAAACATTCCAACATGATAAAATTCTAATTAAATTGGGACTAATAATTAAAAACATTATCGATATAAATACCAAATAAAACCATTTATATTCACATCTTCATGTACAGTATCTATAATATAATCATCAGCAGAGTGCTCCAGGTGGAGTCCAAATGGCATGGGTTGCTATTCTACTTCAACATTTGTGTGTGTTTTTCAGAAGTTTCGACCAAATGCTTGGTCACTCTACATATTTGCTATTAATTTCTTTAGACTAAATTTTTCTTTTACTTGATTATTTAGCGACGCCAAGGATTCACCATAGATTACCTGAAATTCGCCTTACGGTTGGGGAAAACCTCGGAAAAACCCAACCAGATAATCAGTCCAAGCGGGAATCGAACCCGCGCCTGAGCGCAACTCTGGATTGACAGGCAAACACCTTAGCCGACTGAGCTACATCAGTGACATAGACTAAACTACTAATGAAAATAGTTAAGTGTAACATTGGACTTCATTCAAGAAATTAATATCAATTATATAATTTTGAGTAAGAAGAAATAATTGCAACCAGATTTACTCTGGTAATTTAATAATAAATTTATCCTTTATTACAGAAACTAAAAAATAATGTATTATTTTGTATATGGTTCACTTTTATTTAAAATATAGATATGGTAGGTTGATTTGATATGATAATTGATTAATCTTTCCGGCCTTTGCTCTATCGAATTTAATTTCTAAGACAGAAATACCTGGAAATTAAAGTCTTCTATGATAAGAGAAGTGGAGATGATGATGATGATGATGATGATGATGATGATGATGATGATGATGAGATGATAACGATGATGATGATGATGATGATGAGGAGGAGGAGGAGGAGGAGGAGGAGGAGGAGGAGGAGGAAGAGGACGACGATGACGATGATGATGCATGGAGAAAAACTGCTGGAATATTCTATTCAGGAGCAAAATTCTTTCAATTTCAGTATTTTTCATAAATGTATTGCCGTCAGTCAGGTTTGAAACTGCGAATTTCAGTTGTAATAGCAAGCATGCTAACCATTATGTCGCCAAAGGCAATTCCAAATAAACGTTAATAATAATTCATTTTAACTGTCATGATATAATTTTTCACAGGTATTCTACCTGCCTCTTGCGTTGGTCATACCACCAGCACAGTTCCTCACTCATCAACAGTTCAATTTATTATACCAATTCTGGATTCATACACAGGCCATTAGCACACTAGGGCCTTTGGAATGGATTCTTAATACACCTAAACATCACAGAGTACACCACGGTAAGTACAGTAGTAATTTTTTCGTAACAACAATAATTTAAGGTATTAATAAAAATTTTAAGTACAGTAAAATCCTTCGTAACTGGCACCCAAATAACCAGCAATACCAAAACAACGGCACTTATGGCTGGGCAAAAAAAAAAAAATGTTTAAATCTGCCACATTGCCAGTCTGGGCTATCAGTTTTGCAACATTAGGAAGTCCACATGAACTTTCGTTTACAGTGAATATTCTAACCTTATATTAATGTATTATTTGTGTTGTGTGATGTGTTTTAATAAAGAAAATTCACACAGTTTTTTATGTTCATTTAGTTATGTTCGGGTCGTCAATGTTGCCACATTAGGAAGTTCGCAAGAACTTTCGTTTTCAGTGAATATTCGAACCTAAAATTAATGTATTATATGTGTTGTGTGATGTATTCTAATAAATAAAATCCACACAGTTTTTATGTTTATTCAGTTATAAGCAAGTGATAGAGAAATAAGCTTCACATGGCTGCAGTACACCATTTAACATTTGGCACCATTAAATACAAACTTTTGTTTTTGTATATACAGGTATTTATTCAATTATCCGGCAAAATCTCGTATCCGGAATTAGCCTGGTCCCATTGGTGCCGGTTAAGAGGGATTCTACTGCATAGAATGAAAGAATAATTTCAGTACGATAACTCAAAATAAATTAATACATACTTTCAGAACAGGGTAAATCGACAATTGAATGGTTAGAGACTTTCTTATAAGAGATTCGAGTTCAAAATCTGATCAAATTAAATGCAATCTGATTGCAGAAAGAAGAGATAGAGTAAAATATGTTCAGGTTCTTCCATTTTTTACGTAGAATAAATCTTTCCTCACCCCAGGCATGGGCATCCTTTCTGGGATTCGTGGTCAAACAAAAAATGATAGGATTTCAAATGCTTACTTAACACGGCCGAATTCTAATGTTATTAGTAGTCAGGTCATGAACCAATGTAACTTGTGCCATAATGTCCAATGACATCCACTTCCTCTCAATATGGACATAAGGGTGCCAAAGTTGCGCATAAATTTAGCTGTGCTGAGCGACCTCTCTTAATAATATCTTGGCATAGAGAGCAGGTACAGATCTGTGCCACCACTCATTTGACTTGTAGTCGTGACTTCTGAAATATTAAAGTGATAACAGGCATGTACCATACATTTTGAGTGAACCATAGTGAACAATTTGTTGTGAGCTGGGACTAATTTCAGAATGTCATTTCATATGAAGAGAAAATACAGAGTGAACCATAAGTAATGTCATTAATTTTAGGGGCTTATTCTTTGAGATAATTCAAACAAAACAGTTTAATACAATTTTACTTGTTTCTGCTTACTTAAGGAGATAAAAATTGTTTTATATTAAACATTTCATAGCGTGTTTTGGGAAAATCATTGATTAATTGCCAATATGCTCAGTAAATTTAAAAGAGCAGTGTATTACAATATATGATTGAAAGAATTTTAGTTTTGTCCTTTATATGTGCAGAAATTTGTTCTGAACAAATGTAACATTGTAATAGCACAGTCTAGTATATACAGTCACGAAGCTCAATATGTAATAAATATGCATCCATAGATAGTTGCTAATTTGCTAAACATTAGGATTGCTACTATCGCCTCATTACAGACAATGCGAAATAGTACCTGCACAGTCTATTGTTCCTAGCAACCTCAACAACTCAAGCTTCGTGACTGTATATACTAAACTGTGGTAATAGTATAGTACGATTGATACAAGGTTAAGAAGTTCTTTTCACAAAATCGAGGAAAAGTTTGAAAAACGAGCAGAGCGAGTTTTTCAATTTCCGAGATTTTGTAATGCACTTCACAAACGTGTATTGTATTTGCGCGGTCATATTTTTAAAAATTGCAAATAAAATATATATTTTGCATTGAAAATTTAGAGCACTATTATTCCAAAGCCTTCACAAAACTGCACTGTAATGGGAACTAAGTAGGTAACAATAAGTGCACTGTTGTTGTTGTTTAGTCAGCTGTTCGAAAACAGGTCTAAACCTCACAAGTGATACCAAGAAGACAAGGAGGCAACTAGGCCAGTAGGTAATGGAGTAGAGTGCCCAGATCCTTTTCCCCTCCATTGCATACATCACCAGCTAGCTACATATTACACTAGTCAGGCTTCAGATGCATACAAGCAATTGTTCTTCCTCTGACACATATCGTCAAGTGAAATGTACTGCCTGATAAATAATACATGTACATATCAGCCAGAACCTCAATCAGAGGGAAAAGTGCAGTGTAATGTGTCTTAATAGTTTTATGTTATGAACTATGTTTTCCCTAGCAACAAGTTTCTGTGTGGGAATTCTAACTTTCAAGGCCTAACAACAATAGCTGTAAATACAGAAAAAAAAAATTAATTTGCAGAACGAAAAGTTACATTTGTTCTGATCAAATTTCTGCACATTTAAAGGACAAAACTAAAATTCTTCCAATCATTTATTAACACAATACTGTGCTCTCTTAAATTGACTGAGCATACTGGGAATTAAATCAATGGCGTTTCCAAAACATGCTATGAAATATTTCATACAAAACAATTTTTTTATCTCCAAAAGGAAGCAAAAAACGAGCAAAATTGTATTAAACTTTTTTGTTTGAAATATCTCAAAGAATAACTCCCTGAATTTAATGACATTACTTACGGTTCACCGTGTATACTGCATACCCTTAATTAATTATCTCTCTTATCATAGACCTCTACTCTCACAGGACAAAACAAAAATAAAACATCCAAACCAACACAACTGTAGTATCATTCCCAAAATTGGGTGACATATTCCACATGCTGATGTATCCCCAATAAAGTGCAGCATTTTTTCTGTCAATGTTTATTCATTCCGTTCTAACTATCATTGTGATCGTCATCATTAGTATCATCTGATAAATCTAAAATCTGATAACCACCAGTGTAGCTCAGTCAGCTGAAGCGCTTACCTGCATTTCCAGAGTTAGGCTCAGGCGTGGGTTTGAATCCCAATTGAGCTGCTTACCTGGTTGGGTTTTTTTTCCGAAGTTTTCCCCAACTGTAAGGCAAATGTCAGGTAATCTATGGCGAATCCTCGGCCTCATCTCGCCAAATACCATCTCGCTATCACCAATCCCATTGACGCTAAATAATCTGGTAGTAGATACACCATCGTTAAAATTTTAATATAAAAAATACTAAATAAGATAATAATAAAGTACTATAAATAAAGGAAAATGTCAATGCAACATGCTATTGCAGCATTCTGTGCATAGTTACTTAAAAACGAGTGTTTTCGTAAAAAAAGAAGTATTTTTCTTGGATTAAAAATACAATAAGGCATTGATTGCTACGAAGTATTACGGGTGAGTGGTTTTGTAAAAGACGAGTATTTTCCGTGACCAAAAATACGATATGGCATTGCTACAAAGCAGTGATGACGTACTGAATGTTTACTAATTTAACTTTATACTTTCTAAAATATCAACCACTGAATCATCTATTTACTTTTCTTAGGCACACTGCTATCACCACTAATACGAAAAACTTGATCAAAACTATAATGCTTCACTGCACTACACTGATTGCTCTCTACGAATCAGATTCAAACATAAGCACAGCTTAAAAATTATACCGAATACTACTGGCGCAATAACAATAACGCAATCAGTATTGTCAATATCCTTCATGAAAAAATAATTTCATTTAAATTGAGTAAAAAAATTGTAGAAGAAGTATTAAAAGAAGAAAGCGAAGTATCTTATTAATATGCTTAATAGTGCATTTTGTAGTTCAAAGTCCTATTTTTTTTAATTATGTTTCTGGATACTACATTCCATCGTTGTGTATTCGGTATTAGCTTTAAAGAGGAAGGAGTAGATGACTGCCAAAGTAATCGTAGATGGGTTTCAAAATTGTAGGTACCCATATCATACTCCTGTCTTGACTGACTGCACAGTTGGACAGGTGACAACAATGTACTGATCTTGTATTATAACTCTGCCTTTGTGCAACGACACAGTTTATGGTGAGGGGGAAGAGAGATACCAAGAGGTTTTACTAATCTATAAGAAAAAGTATGTCTGAACTCTCAGCTTATACTCACAATCAAGCACGCAGTGACTAGAACATTGAAATGAAGGCAACCAGATATCTCTTGTTTTGCTTTTAGTATTCTGACACCACAACCAAAAAAAGCCACTTGAAACTCAACAGTAATTGGCACAGATATAATACTGTACAGCATCTATAATAATAAATACAGTATGATTGGCTCGAGTTGTATTGCCATTTACTTTTGTAATATATCTATTGTAATATTAAAAAGCAGGAGAATTTCTTGTTAAATTACTGTTCTTCCTTTCTGTAAAATAGTTTTTTTTTTTTAATTTAAAATATTTAACAACCAGTTCTACAAACTGAGACAAATTGAATATATATACAAAAGTAAAATAAAGATTTCAGATTGTGAAAATAACATTAGTCATTAAGAACTCCACTTCACTAACAAGTTATTTATTACTGTATTTTATTCTTATAACAGGTTGCAATTTATACTGTTTGGACAAAAATTATGGTGGTTTTCTTATCATATGGGATCGAATCTTTGGAACATTTGCTGAAGAACGCAAAGGTGAAGAAATAGTCTATGGTTTGGTGTATAACCAACCATCATTCAATCCGGTTTTTCTACAGGTATGTATACAATACAATAAAAATTGCTTCTTTATTTTCATAGTTCCTCCATATGGCCAATAATATTAATATAACTTTATTATGTTTTAATCGTGTAGGTATTTTATAATCAGAATGTAATAAACAAATGGAAATCCATGAATAATTGGCAAGATAAATTATCTGCAGTATGGAAAGGACCAAGTTGGTTGCCGGGAAAGCCCCGACTTGGTGCAGATGAGGACAAGCTGGATGTAAGTGTCATTTCTTTATAGCTTTCTCTGTTCTAGATTTTATAATCTATTCACAAATTACTGCTCTCATCATGACTGTTGTTTTCTCTCTTAGAGCTAAGAATAATATTTCAGTAAGAGTTAGGTACACTTTATAACATGATTACAAATTTATGTACTATATTAAGTACCAGTATTTATAACTACAACTGATAATATGAAAATATCTTTCAACTTTACCTGTTATCTCTTTCAATAACTGCTTGCTTCATCTCATAACATCAGTGACTGGTTTTCTGACTCATTCTGAGACTATCATCGTATCACCATCTGTAAAAAATAATTTAATATAAATAACTTAATAATTATTCAGTGATTATAAAATGTATTTAGAACGTTTTTCGTTTCTTATTTATTTTTAACAGTGAAGAAAAAGTTGATTTTAGTGGATCCAGATCCAATTGGCCCACCTGCGCTGACATTTTCTACAATTTATTATTCCTTTTATATACGGTATTTTATACTACTACAATGTTACTTTCGTTTTGTCTGGTGTCAGTATTATTTTGTACTTTTTTTATTCTAATGGGGACAAATATAACACTTGAAACTAATCCAAATATAGTTAACAAATTCTTAAGTTTTCTTACACTTTTGTTCTCATTTATGTTTATAGATAAGAAGCAGAGAGAAATATGATGTTCGGCTTCCAGTGTGGTGCAACATGTATCTATGTCTTCATTTTATTGTTATGGTGATTGGTTTTCAAGAACTCACTATCAGATATATGGTAAGTACCGGTATTATGTAAAATGTATTAATGTATGTACAATGTGTCTAGGGTTGCCAACTTTTTTTAAAGAAAATACGGGAGACTAAGGAATCGACAAAATGTCACAGAGAAAATAGGCAAATTATTCGGTTCAGTTACTAAAAACAACTTTATTGTACATTTCGGCAGCTAGGCTTCAATTAAGAGTATTTTGAGACATATTTTGTCTCGCATAATAGTTGAAGTCGACTGCAGTTTTCAGCTCTGATTTGATTCAATTTGTCGTGCTCTTATTTCGAACGTCTGTCCAATTTTATTATTGTTCATCAGATGAAACACCCTCTTTTATGAGCATTACTATTTGGTATGTTTAGAACAAAACTAGCCAGTTTTTCCAAATTTATAACGTTAACATTGTTTGATTTTAAACGGGTGAGCACTAAAATCACTTCTTAGCTACATTCTATAAAGACTGCATATTTTAATTCATCTCTGGAACAATAAAACTCATCATGTAAAGAATCATCATTCACGGCAAAATAAAATAAAATGTTTACATTATGCAAATATAAGGGAGATAATACAATCTCAAGGGAAAAAATGGAACTCTCTGCATCATAATCCACAGTTAATTCCCGATTTACCACGAAAATCGTCTGTAGCTGCATTTAGATTGGCAACAGGCCATGATTGTTTGGCCAAACACCTGCATAGAATTGGAATATATCAGTCCCCTAACTGCCCATTGTGCAACTCAAACCAAGAAATGGATTCGGAACACCTCAAAATCTGTGCTTCAGTGGCTGACCATGATAATATCTTCGAAAAATATTGGAGTGCAAGAGGTCAAATGACTTTATTGTCAAATGTCTGGCATTAGAAAACAACAACATATAAGGGAGAAAAATACTCGAAGAGAAGAATAATATGGGAGCAAGGAGACTGTTAAAAATTAGGGACATATACAGGAGATCCCGGGAAATATGGAAGAGTTGGCAACCCTAAATGTGTCTCATGTAAATTGGTCATCCAAAGTAATTTTTTTGTTAGGCTCAAAATAAAAAGTTGTTTCAAACAGAAGTTTTTTTTAAGTAGAATGGTGAATTAATACTATGGGCATATCTTTCTTGAATCCTTTTTTATTAAGCAGATACGAATAATGATTTCATTTTCTTTAAATGGTACTATGAACTTCTTATTCAATTAATAATTTAAATTCTTCAAGGCTTGTTAAAAAATGTATCACAATGTATTATTCTAATAAACAAAACATTGAGGAGTGCGAAACAATATGGAACCCATAGTATGCATAGTTATTAAAAGTCTGAAGTAAAATGACACACTGTAGCACTTTGGTACTCCTACTAAAACAGAACACTTTAACATGTCCTGCTCAAAGTGGTGCCCATTGAAATTAAGGCATAATTACAATCTTTTAATATGAAAAATAGGTCAGAACTTCCATTAGCAATTGGGGGCAAAGAAATTTCATAGTTAACTTTCTGTGAGTAACGATTAGCATGTTTGACCATGAAACAAGCAGACCCAGATTTAAACTCCTGGTTAGGACAAATTACCTGGTTGGGATTTTTCCGGATTTTCCCCCAACCAATTGAAGCAGAATTGCTGGGTAAGTTTTGGTTGGACCTCAGACTCATTTCGACACCATTAATTCACACATCATCATCATCATCATCATCATCATCATCATCATCATCATCATCATCATCCATATCACAGCCCAGGTTAAGTTCACATTGTGGTGTGCTATATGGCCGTTCAGCTACAAGTATCATTCACAGAACAAGAGTGGTAAGCACAGTAACCCTCAGGCTGCAGTGTAAGCCTTCGGTTCTCTCCTCCATAAAAGATAAAAACATCTCAGGAAAGCTTTTTCCCTAAAGTATATGAAATTAAGAAAAATATGAATCTCCCAACAAGTAGAGAAAATGTAATTTATAAAACTAAACCTATGCAAGCAATAGAAATAGGGTATTATCTGAACCTGGTTGAAGATATCAACAAGATTGACACTCCAAAAGATGTCGTAAAATTGCTAGCATTGAAAACTATTCACAGTAGAGTTCCTAACAAAGAATAGCTCCATATTTTTTATTGATGGACCTCTATTGTACAACCAAAATGTAGCAAGTGCTGTTGCTACATGACCACTTTTCTCGTTTTATAAATACTTAAGTTATGGAGCTACAAATTTTGATGGCGACACTTCAAAATCTGTTGTACCAGATCTCTTATTTTCAATTCTAGAGCAGCTATTATTGCTATCACAGCCAATCTGATTGTTGGAAAATATACACCATTTGATAAAGCTTAACAAATGAATAATTTTTGAATGGGTACTGGCAAAATATTCATATGTAATATCTTACCATTTCCACGAAATTTTTAAGTAATGAAAGATGGGAGCACCTCAATGTACAACAAAATATAATTCCTGAGTATCCAAGAAAAAGTAGAGTTGCAAGATTGCAACCTTCGATTACACACAGGACATGACTGTTTGTAAAAACACTTGAACAAAACTGAAATTATTTCTTCACCACTTTGTGCACTGTCAGTCTTCAGGAAGAAATGGATCAGAATTATCTTCAGCGATGTTCAGCCCTTTCCTCTAAATCCACTGTGCATGATAAATATTGGAGAGCAATAGAGTTAATGGCTTTATTAACAACAATAATCTTTCGATGAATGACTTCTACTGTTGCCTACTGAATGGATGTACATGCATCAATAATACGTTGCTGCATGTCCTCTGGTGGTATTGAAATATTTCGATAGACAACATCCTTGACTGCTCCCCAAAGAAAAAAGGCTAGTAATGTAAGATCAGGAGAACAAGCAGGCCAGCCAGGGACATGGTGTCTACATTGTCGGTATTGTCGCCAGCAACATACAAAAAATAGAAATTAAGTACCAGTATATTCCTTATTATACAATTTCTTAATTTGTATTTTCTATCAACAATTTAAATCCACCAGTTTCCCGTAACACAATACATGACAGAAAAGATATGGTTGCCATCTACCTCCGAAGATTTGAATTGATACATACACAACACTTCAGTGTTTCCAATTTACGCCACATGTTGCCTGTAGCATTTCAACGGCAAACTTGCCAAGGCTGGGTGTCAGTGACTTTCATTGCCATGGTGTGACTGCAACACAATTATTTGCCGGTTAGACATAGTAATAGTAATTTATTCACCATAAAGATTTTTACAAATCATGGCTTTGTCAATCTTATTTCTAAATCTTAATCTAGTTTCTGATTATACTATAGGCATATTTATGAATTTGTAGCTTTGTTATTGCAGGACATCTGCTGACATGATTTAAGAAGAACTGTATCTAAGATAGTATAAAAAAAAAAAAAAAAAATAATAATAATAATAATAATAATAATACCAACACTAATAATAATAATAATAATAATAATAATAATAGAAATGTTCTTAACAGCAATAACGACCTATATGCCTTCACAATTACACATTAGTAGGCACTTTCATGCAAGGTCTAAAGACATAAATTCCTCTACAGTATATGGCATATGATGCAGCAGCAACCTGTTGACTATGCTTTTAAACTTCTTTTGTTTACTACTTATTATGGAGCTTGGAATTTTATTATACATGTTTATGCCTCTATGTAAAATACTTTTGACAAATGTGTGTTATTCTTCCTTTCCCTTCACTCCCCAAGTATGGCTTCTAAATTTAATAGTGAAGTATTCTCCTATGATTGTGACTGTGTTATAGATAGCCTTTTAAACATTCTTTAGAATCACGTACATTTAGGGAGAAAACGTAATATTGTTTTGAATGGCAGGCCAATTCCTGAATTAAAAGACTTGAAGACTAAATCACTTGGAGGTTTTCTTTATTTTACTTGTCAGCAAAATTACAATCTGTTCAACAATCTGAACAATAAGTAACAAAACGTGGAGGTTTCGAAAGACATTTTAATGTCTCATGGTATAAAGAAACACCGCAGCTGTGCAGTAGTGCAAAATTGTCACGACTCTTTTGCTGGCCATGTTTACTTTTTTCAAGCGAAAAAAAAAAAACGCTTGGGCCAAAGACGGTATCAAGAATATGGATAGTTTACGTATGTTACACGCTTGTCATGAAAATTATAAAAATCACATTGCATCTGTTGTTTCTCTAGCACGTTTTAGCAAAACGAAAATATATAAATGACAATTTATTACATGTGCCGTCTATGCTTATCCTTATTTAACAAATATATTGGTTATACAATATTTTGTTAGACTTGTCATTAAGCGAGGCATTTAAAAATCAACAGAAAAATACAATGAAGTTGTGAAAAGAAACAGATATGTAATGTCTCGTTTAATAAGTGTAGTGTGTTACAGGGATGAGTCCATAGATTACCTGACATTTGCCTTATGGTTGGGGAAAACCTCGGAATAAACCCAACATATGAGTAAGTGGGTAGCTGAATTTTTCTTTTTTACTTAGGAGCATAGTAATAAATCTCTGACGTGTATGTGGCACTGTAGCTACTAGTAGGCTACCGGTAAGTGCAAACATTTAGTGATGCTCTCATTATATTGATACCACATCTCTGAAGGAACTTAATACTTCCCAACTTGATGTCCATATATGGCATCTAACCAAAAATTGTGTAACTTCTGACTTGTTCCACATCTCAAAGCTTCAATGCTAATGTAAGATCTATGGAACACAATAAATGAAACGAAAAAAAGGGGGGGGGGAGAATTGGCATTTACGAAGTGCTTCCATGATCTTATGCTGACATTAGTGACAATCATGATATTTAGGTATTTTCTTTTTTCCGTAATTCTCTTGGAGATACCCCTCTCCACATATGTTGTTTATGCATCTACTTTAGAGTTCTTCTTAGCCTTCTGCTATGCACACTATTTTTGTGGTATACATTCAACTGATTATTTTTCATATCCTCGATACACTTTCATTACATCGATGATGAATGGCAAGAATTGTTCTGAAGGAAAAAGTCTCTGCAATAAATAATACTTAAACTTTGCGCAACAGATAACTTTGTATGTAGGAAGGGGTTACGTACAGTTTACAGCAGTAGAATTTTTGGAAATATTCAACATTTTTTTCCTCAATTACTGTATCTTGTACAATAAATGAAAATTGTATGTGTAAAACACTGTCCTTCTGCTACATGAAAGAAATATTTTTACGATTTAAAAGAAATTATTTATATATTTTTTTTTACAAATTCAAAATGGTGGCAGTTCACTGTACAGTGATGAAGCGTTTCCCTTATAATTCTTAAACTTCTTAATTTTTTCATGTTCTCTCTCTTTTATTTTATTACTGAAACTCATGTTTACATGTCTTTCAACTACATTCCTTAATAAATAATATATTTTTTTTATTTTGTGTTAGAAGAAAGTACTGATACTTGACCATTTTTTATTTTTTATCAATCTATCAAAGGTAGAGAAGTGATCTTGCATCATATTGTAGATATAAAATGCACAAATGCACACAAAAAATTTCATCACAGAATATTGGATAGTTTTTGAGTTATGTGGGAAATGCTTCATTACTGCTCAGTGATTGGGATTTGGGGGAAAAAAAAAAATAATGTAAATTTTTTTTTTTTAAATCGTAAAAATATTTTTTTCATATAGCAGAAGGACTATGTTTTACACATACCAATTTTCATTATTGTACAGAATACAGTAATGGAGAAAAAAAATGTTAAATATTTCCAAAATTTTACTGCTGTAAGCTGTACCTAACCCCTTAAACCATGTACTAACAAATAAAGTAGTTTATTTTTACACAGTGAACAAACTAAATCACAAGGAATATTATTTCTTCGTTTTTTATTTTCCACCGAACTTTTCCCACAATTTGACAATTTATTGTATACCGGTACATTTTTTACCAATATCTCTTTGCTATGGATCTGAACCTTTCTCAATTCAAAAATCTGAAGACCATCCTTTACTATTCAGACAAATAATTCAGAATACAATTACCGGTACTAACTTCATTTTACATACCGTAATACGGAGTAGACTATAGACTATATGATAAACCGAGTATGTTTTATCACTTCAAAAGTAAGCCTACTGCTAGAGTAGGCCTACCGGTATATTACATTTTCTTGCGTTGTTTCTATGTATTATATGCAGTGGTGCTGCTCAGTATTATTAAATATTTGCAATGGCACCATCATTTTATTATTGGTATGTAGATCTATTGACAAATGCAAAATTGATTTAACTTAAGGTGGCCATCCATCCCGATTTTTCCAGGACAGTCCCGAATTTTTCTGAAGGCATTTCAGGACGCCGTTTCTTCCCGAACTTTGCCAAGATGTCAATGTCAAGAGGTGCTAACAGAGCCCTTTCTTGCTTTTAGAAGGAAATTAATTAGCACTGCCACTGAGATTCCAACACCTCTCCCTTCTCCTCAACAGAGGTAACCTAACCACAGTGAGAGTCACATGACAAAGAGCTGATATGAACACAGCTGAAGTAAGAGTAGCCATCCTCTGGACGAAAAATAAGAAAACAATGGGATCAGATGGCATTTGTATTGAAAATCTCAAGAACACATCAAATCAATTGATTCCCTTCTGGACAAATCTATTCAACACATGCAATCGATTTTAATTTGTGTTGTATGTTATTTTTGTGTTATTGTATCCATGTATTGCAATGTGTTGTTTTCATCGTGATTCTGTTTATTGTTATTGCATACCCGTACCGGTATTTATAATTCAGCATTAATTTACTATACCATTTTGCGAGATGTTCTGATTTTGGAACTTGAAAATCTGATCACCTTATTTAACTGCATGTAGTTCTCTCGTTTGGAATTACTACAGACACTTTTCTCAAGTTTCTGATCTTTAATACTACCTACTTACCTATCTTCTTTCATCGATAGATGAGGTATTACCCTAGGTTAGGTCAGCAGTGCTTTGCTACCAAACACTGATGAAAGTATTCCTTTTCTTTTTACGAAATTTCGAAATAAAGTAGCTTGCTAAAATATTTAACATATTTACAGCAACAGTCTTGAATCAATAACATAAGACTGCATTGGTGTTTAATTATATTGTTTTTTAATAAAATTGTGTTTGTTGTTTTTCCTCATAATATTGGTACCTTATTTTCCCACCATCTGGATAGTTTCTCACGAACTAAGTGGTCTATGCTTCTCAATACTAGAGACATCTATTAGTCACGCTCAGAGAGTCAGAGCAAATAATTGTAGGTGATGAATGGCAAGAATTGTTCTGAAGGAAAAAATCTTTGCAATAAATAATACTTAAACTTTGCGCAACAGATAACTTTGTATAGTTAAACTATGTACTATGAAGTAAAGAAGTTTATTTTTACACAGTGAACAAACTAAAACACTACTATTAGCTCTTTCAGCCTGTCTTTGATAAAGAGCATAGAATCACTCATGCTCCGAAAATATATTATATTGATATTTCGGTAACATTTGGACTGGAAGAAATCTCACACTCAATGTGTGAGTGCAATCATAATAAAATTATTGAAGTCACCAATAGGATCAGCAATAAGGACCCTGCCATTGCACATAAAAACCTTATATTTAAGGCAGTTATTAATTCTTTTCAGGGTATGAATCCACTGGCTGTGCTGGGATTTGTGACCTATATATTGTTATCTTTGACAACGATTGGGATGCTATTTGAAAACCGTCAACATGCCTGCATTTTTGAACTGGTTCGATGCCTCATGTTCCTGTCATATGTACAACGAACTGGTTTGGAGCTCCATGGTGCTTACTCAATGCTGCAGTCATTCTTCATTCTCTCCAGTTGCTTCTGGCTCTTAAAAACATTCAGAATTCTTCACATCGAAATTAAAACAACATAAGATGTTAAACGATAAATAAAAATATCTTAATTTAAATTAATTCTATTGTTAGTTACTAGTCTACATTTTAAAAATACAACGCGTTCAATATAATTTTGTTAGCAAGGTTAATGGGATTTTAATTTCCAATTATGTTAGATGGCAATCACTATTCTATTTGAGCTTTTGTTAAGTAAGTCAGTCTCTCTATTATATGTTCACTTTCTTCACCGATAGTCTCTTTCCTGGTTTGGAGGTTGCTGGATTGTTTATAATCACATTATATAATAACTGCGAGTAAATTAGGATTGAACACTTTGTAAATTAATCTAGTCACTGCACACAAGTTAGCACAGTTCATGCTATTGACTTTGTATGTAAATAATCGTATCTACCTTGTATTAGACTGATGTACGATGCTGTAGTGTTAAATATAAATACTACACAGAAGTGGTATTCAGCATGTTTATGTAATACATACAATATTTGACAGAACATATTTTGCTTGGATTTAATTACAGCATGTTTTGGTAGTTTCTTTTCAGACTGTTTAATGCATTGATATTTATAGAAATAAATTAATTTTTATATAAATATTTTAATCAATATTTTTTTGTAATCCAGTATTAGAAAGCGAAGATTGTATTGTAAATATGTGTACCCATACAGAATATTAAGCTTAGATACCTAAATGTAAATAATTTTTAATTGTGCTCTCCTTTTAGGACTACTGTGATTTCAATTTTTTTATATTTTGTTTCCTGTTTTGATTGCCAGAAAACTTTACAAACTCATAAGAAGTTGTCTTGCAGATACATCTACTACTACCTACTTCTTATGCTTAAAAAAATGCAATATATTAAATAAAACGTCATTATTATGAAAGTACTTAGGTTACAAATTTTATTTATTGAATTTTAATAAAATCTAATTCAGAACTAAAGGTTTAATATAAAAACATTTTTAATCTGAATAATAATTGTTGAACTAAAATCAGAATTTTTACTCAGATTTTATGGTACGTGAAATAAGCTATACAATTATTTTTTCAAATACTTGTTCCACATATCTGACGGATAACATGTACCAGAAACAAAAAAATTTATTTTAGTTACATCCATTCGTTAAACTGATATTGAGCATTCCTGATGTGTTATAAATTACTATATATAATCATTTCTAGCCATAAAATATAACTATTCCTGTTAGTGATTAACCAGTGAGTGAAGTAAGTAAAGTGAGTGCATAAATGAATTAATTTCATTTCATTAAATTTATTGTATTCCATAGACCTTACATTAGCATTGAAGCTTTAAGATGTGGAACAATTCAAAATTTTACAAGATTACAATTTTTTGGTGAGATGAAGTGAAGTGAGGTGAATGAATGAGCGAACAGACTGAAAAGGTTGAATAAATGTTAAGAAGAAAACAAATCACATTATCCAGTGTAAATAAGGACCAGAACATTATTTGTATGTTAGGTATATAAATATGTTATTATTTCATAATACCTCTTTTCATAGGTATTGTATGAAACTTACTGTCAAGTGATAACATTAGTCACACTATTTATTGCCGTACGATTTAATCTACTGTTAAATAATAATTATTCTGTAAACATTTCGTTGCTACATATTATGATATTAAATGTACTGGCAATAGTGTTCCCAAGCCTATCAGATGAATCTGATTTTTGTTACCTACGTGTGTTATACAGCATAGCATAAAAAATGTTTGTTTCTAAAGAAATAGGTATCTACCTTTAGTATGAATATTGCCTTGATTTATTTTAAAATGTGAATTCACGTTCTTGATATATATGTGGACATAAGAAGAACAGGATTATAATTGTATTAGAAAAATATGTACATAGATATGATTGCAAGGAAGTGGAACATAGGTAATATAATCAAGTATGGTACAATATAAGAACATTGTACCAAAGTCATTTGTAATAGTACAAACATTATTGTGATAGATATTAAATATTTTCTTATTGTATTCTAAGTGTAATATATTTATTTATTTCTCTTATCACGTTTCACTTTTATCCTCATTCCAATATCAAATAGTTCGTCTAATATCTGTACTAGATCTCACTTCATTTTCTAAGTAGGTATAGTACCTAGAATATGGTTTTGTTTCTTTAAGACATGTTTATTTCCTTTGTCTGTTTCGTTTCTTTTTAAACAAACCATACTCAATTACATGATATCTGGAGGCCGTTTTTACACTACTCTTAGCTCTTTCAGCCTCAGTCTTTGATAAAGGGCATAGAATCACTCATATTCCGAAAATGTATTATATTGATATTTCGATAACATTTGGACTGGAAGAAACATCATATGGTACTCAATGTGTGAGTGCAATCATAATTATTGAAGTCACCAATACGATCAGGAATTCGCTACATGTCTTTGATTTCTGTACTTTTTCCAGATCAATCTATAAATTTCCTCTGATAGACATATTTAATGGATTAGGGCTATTATATTAATAAAAAAACTCTAGGCTGACGAACTTGATTAAGGAGAGGATTATGAGTAGCAAGAAAACATTTAAAGACTCGAATATTAGTATTGAGGAAGATTTTGATTATGAGGTGAGGTGAGGTGCAGAAGAAAGGTGACAGTGCCCTTTATGAAAGCAGCTAGAGTAATGGACATTACGCAAGATTAGTCAAAGATAAATTAAAAATCAATGGTGAAGTATTAGATATCGAATTTTGTCTGGAAAGTATGAATGAATCGGAAATTAATGAGAATATAAATGAAAGGAAAAGGGCAGAGATAGAGGAGAAAGTAAGAGGTATAGTAAATAAAAACTCAATGAAAAGAAAGGATGAAGTTGTGGAAGGCAAGGATATATGAGAATGCGAAGGAAGGATTTATTCATATAACAGCAAAGTCAACAAATTTCATTCAGGCGGCAGACAACAACGACGTCTCAGGCGTCAATGCTAACAGGGAACAAGTTAGAATGTATAGGAGAAGAGCGGAATAGATAGGATGAGATCAGTAATGACGTCGTCCCAAGGCCACATCAGACGTGAGGAAAAGCACAAAAATTGTGGAGCTAGCAGGTCTCCCATGACGACAGCAGTGGAGACTTTGAAGATGGAAGTCGGCAGGGGAAGAAGAATGATGAGTCAAGGAAAGAAGATAGTGAGGAAAGCGGAGAGGCAGAGAAAAGAAGAAGTATAGAGAATGTTAATCAAGTAAGTAGTGTGAAACGAGGGAGTAATAGGGAAGAAAAAACAGTACTCTATAAAGTCTGAGGAAATTATTTGTATGCATCTGAAGTCTGATTAGTGTAATATGTAGCTAATCTGCGATGTATGCAATGGAGGAGAAGACCACCCTACCCATTATCTCCTGGCCTAGTTGCCTCATAAGTGGTGCCATGTTGGTATGCCTTGTGAGGTTCAGACTGTCTTCGGATAGTTGACTAAACAACAATAATCTGAGGAAAAGATGTGTCGTGGGGGATAAAAAATAGCAAGGATATGTATATACTGAAAAGAAGGAGGTGAATAGACAGATACACTTTCTCAAGTTTACGGAATTGTTTTTATAAATACAGTGCACCCTAAGATTAAAGTTCTTACATCAAGTTATGTCAGCATTCCTATGGAGTGAATGTTAAGTTTTATTATGTTCTGGAAATGTTATCTCCAGTAAATATTAATAATATTCTAATAACAACAATATTCAGTATTATCAGTAACAAGTATACATGGATATGTCTTCTATATTTAAATAAGGTCAAAATGAAATTAATTAATTTGTAAGAAAGAATTAGTTCGTTAATTAAAGAGAAAGGATGGAGTGAAGTAGAACCTGAATCTAATAGTAATCAATTAATGATGAAAACTACAATATAAAGTGACTTTATTTAATCATTCAAAGTGTAGGAAATAAGTGATTTAGAAATATTGACAGAATAATTAGATTAACAGAATCATGGTTAAAAATGGATGAGACCAAATAACACTTTCATAGTGATATAGCCAGTGCTGTAGTTGGGCTGGAACATTTAAAATAATACCGTACAAAATTATTCTAATGATCATAGTTTCCTACAGTATTGCCAGTCTTTGTCTGGGGCATCATGGCTATGAGGAAAAACAATTTATAATGCACCTACAGTGAAATATAACATGCAAATTTAATTTCCAATACCATACGTGTACATTTTTATTTTATTACATTTTTCTCCAGTAACAGATGAACGGATGTAGGTTACAGACCCGTCAATCTTCATTACTGCTCAGCAGGAACTGTTCATAGATATTTCCACACTGAAAATGAAATTCTCTTCGAGACTCTACGCCAGTTTTGGAACAGTGTGACAAAGGAATATCCAGTACTGAGTAAAAAAGCTGTAATTCTCCCTTTTATCTTTTGTGAGGCATGATTTTCAATTTTGTCGGTAATCAAATCCAGATATAGAAGTAAAGTTAACATTGAGAAGCAGATCTGAGTAACTGTATCGAACACTGTCCTCAGACTCGATGTTTTGTGTACAAGAAACAAGCTTACCTATCCCATTAAGAAGCAAGGTACTGGTAGATTCCAAAATTACTGTAAAAATGTAAAATCCAAATGGAGATTGTTACCACTGTAAAAGACATTCATGCATTTGGAGGAGGCACTCAAGTACAAGATGTAAATTTGGAGAAAAAACATCATTATGATCCTGTTGTGCATACTTTTCACACAATACAACATTGAGAACTGGGTAATGATTAGGTTGCTTTTTGGTGCAAGAGGAACAATTACAAGATTTTCAGTTGATCTTTTCAACCATTTCAGCCTACACAGTTCCCATCTCTAGGACATCGGGCTTCAAATCTTGAGAGACTCTTTAGCTATAGTACACAATCAATTATATTCTAAAAATTTTAAATGTAACAACTTCTTAAAAGTGATAGCTGCCCATTTTAAAATTACTTAAACAGAAAAAAAAACAGTTATTATACTAATGCATTAAAATTATTAGTACCTATACATAAATTAAAATATTACCTTCTTTGGATTGATCAGTAGGCTGTATCTTCATGGTGACCCTTAGAAAGGGCAAGTATAACATTTTGTTATCTCTCTCTCTCTTGTATAAAGTCACATGCCATGTCCAATGTGTTCGTTCTTCCAGAATAGGTTTCGTGTCTCATTTTTAAATGTTAGCCAAAAAATTAAACTGAAATCATGCAGCAGCAGCAGCATTATTATTTTGTCTGGCAGAGTTAAGGCCATTAGGCCTTCTCGTCCACTCAACCAGGTTTCAATAATATAATGAAATACAAAATTATGTGATAGAATATAAAACAACACAAAAGAAGATACAAAACATAACACAACACAAAAGAAATATAGGACGAGATGTTTCGCAATTTTAACACTTGAGGTCATGTACAACAAAAATATGCCTACATTTTCAAATTCTTCTTATTCATTCAGTTCTCTAATTTTATTTTAATTTTGTATTTTTTACATTTGAAAGAATACATTCATCATCATCATCATCATCATCATCATCATCATCATCATCATCATCATCATCATCATCCAGTGTTCTGCCCAAGGCAGGTCTTTCACTACAAACGCATCTTTCTCCAATCTTTCCTATTTTCTGCATTTCTCTTTGTCTCCTCTTATGATCCACATATTTTAATGTCGTCTATCATCTGATATCTTCCTTTGCTCCGAACTCTTCTCCCGTTCACCATTCCTTCCAGTGCATTCTTTAATAGTCAGTTTCTTCTCAGCCAGTGACCCAACTAATTCCTTTTCTTCTTCCTGATCAGTTTCAGCATGACTGTTTCTTCACTCACTCTTTCCAACACAGCTTCATTTCTTATTCTGTCTGTCCACTTCACACGTTCCATTCTTATCCATATCCATATTGCAAATGCTTCTATTCATTTCTCTTCACTTTGTCGTATGTGCATATTTCTGCCCTATACAATGCCACACTCCATACAAAACACTTCATTAGTATCTTCCTTAAAATAATACAAGCTAGTAATGATGTAAATACAGTCAACTCCGGATATAGTGAACCTCTGCGGATTTGCATATTTCGTTCACTATATCCAAAGTGCCTCTTCCCTAACCTTAAATGACAGAAATGAATGAAATTGTGAACAAGAAAATAAAATATTTCATTTTTGTGGAATGGATTACACTATATACTGTTACAGTTGATTTATTTAAATTATGCTGTCAACCCAAGTCCGCTTGCGAAAGACTATGTACAATGTCACTTATATTCGCCTTATCTTCCAAAGAAAACAATTTACGATTCGACATTTTTATACAGTACATTCAATGATGGAATACTAGACCGGGTAGAAATGACAAACACTGTTATATACCAAAACAGCGTAAGCCACACGTGCTTATATAATTAACACTAGTAAGTTGCCAATTCATCAATCATTTGTAATTAAGTGTTAAAAGTAGTGTACGCAAGATTCAAGATAGATTTTAATACTATTAATACATAATAAATAAATATTTTCCTAATTTTTGGCATA
Organism: Periplaneta americana; assembly: GCF_040183065.1. Lineage (NCBI taxonomy): Eukaryota > Metazoa > Arthropoda > Insecta > Blattodea > Blattidae > Periplaneta > Periplaneta americana. Next base: position 132,138,141 of record NC_091118.1, on the reverse strand, counting down.
TAGAATATGCGGACTGGCTTACACAAGGTGGAGCAAAATGTATGGTACAAAAAGAACAATGAATTATAGAAGAATGTTTGCATACCTCGAAATGCAGATTATTTGCAAACAATGTACACATTTTGTAATTTACTTTAATGCCAACAGATGCTTATTTTTTTTTAAATTACATCCGGTAAATGTCCTCCTTCATTCACTTCACAAGTGTATAGTAGACTCAGGAAACTACCCATCACACATGCCAGCATGTCGTACAGAATGGCTGCAATTTCATCATGGATTCATTCATTCATAGTGTTCTGCACAAGGACAGGTCTTTCACTGCAAACCCAGCATTCTCCAGTCTTTCCTATTTTCTGCCTTAGTTTGTCTCCGCATATGATCCATATATTTTAATGTCGTCTATCATCTGATAATGGAAGCCTGTAATGCTGCAATTATCTCCTTTCGAATGAAATAGACCTTCTCCCTGAGGTAGCCCCAAAGAAAGAAATCTGGAATTGATTAGTCCGGGTATCTGGAGGGCCAGTGGATGTCACCAAAGTGAGAAATGAGTCGGCCTGGAAACAGCTGTCACAATCTGTTCATACTGATACTGGCTGTGAAGGCAGTAGTTCCATCTTGCTGGAACCATGTGTCAAGATGTCCTATCCTTCTTAATCCAGATACCAGGAAGGTATTGAGCATTTGAAAATATCATTCTGAGTTAACAGTAACCATTTTGCCCTGGGGCTCCTCGAAAAAGTATGGGCCAATAATTCCAAATCGGCTACACCGCACCACACTGTAACTTTAGGGCTGTGCAGTGAGTTTCATGAAGCAACTGAGGGTTGGTGTCTGACCAACACTGGAAGTTTTGATTGCTGACAAATCCGGTTAAATGGAAATGCGCTTCATCCAACATAAGCAAGTTAACTTGCAGCTTATAAGGAAGGAATTTCAAATCTGCTTTCAATATCCAGTGAAGCAATCACCAGCTGATTTGCATTGTCAGCGGATGTTGACGGGCTGAGCGCTGTGGACTTCGTTGCATTTCTGCTCGAACACAATCGACATTTTCAGATGTTCGGATGGTTCTTGGCCTACCTGAGATATCTTGTTTTCCACTTTTCCATATTCCCTCCAAGACTGGACCCATCGCACAATTGTCCGTCTGTCAGGAACATGATGACGACGATGTCCTTTGTGAAAGAAATGCTGAACTGCGATTACACTATTTAAACGAATAAAAGCTTCCACAACCTGAATGCGTGAAGGGTGCAAATAGCCAGAGTAGCTGACGCCCTCTTTTTAAACTCCACTAAGTAACTGAATGCGTATTTGTATGGAGCACTGATTTATTGCAAATGAAATGGCAGGCCTCCTGAAATAAACAATTCCAAAGCCATCTTTGCTATGTACTGCTATGCAGCGTTGTATTATGTAAATGTATCACTGCCCGATGGATCGCATCCTACAGCTGCGTAACTGCCTCCTCAAAGATGGCAGGCAGTGCCCACTGCTATTAACATTATCAGTATATTACTATGATGTACCAAAGTACATATGGAGTTTTCAGTGCAATAATTCTGCGTTTCCATATGGTAAAGAATCGGTACAAAGGAGAAAAATTCTGACACCAGGATCGAATCCGAGTATCCAGCTTTACGTGCTGGCGCTTTATTCACTAAGCTACACTGGATTCAAGTTCCGATACTGGATTGAATCTCTACTGGGTATGCTGAAAAAATTTGTTTACCTTTCTCAGCTTTTCTATCAAAATTTTTTTGTGACATCCCACAAGATGATGATGACCAAACAGAATATAAGTATAACAATATAATATATTTGTCTCAGGGCACCCTGTTAGTCAAGGATATTTCTTATACCATGAAAATTGAAATTTTCTATTTTGTCTTCCTCCATCCACTATTTTAACAGGTAAATGTGGTGTCAATCTCCTATCTTTGTAAGCACATTTTGTGTCATACGTCCAACTTGAAAATGGTTTCTCTTTTACCTCTGCAAATAATGGCCACAATATTCTCTCAGTATGAGCCATTTACACAAGATTAGTATGTAAAAAAACACACACACACAGATATGCATTTTTTATTAAACACTCAACAATGCAGCGCAGTCATAGAACACCGATATATTATGTTGTGACATTGACACTAGCCATGCTTCCGGCTACTGAACTGTCCATTCAGGAATGGCTGCCAACAGTGAATTTAATATATGTAAGGACTGAAGTGGAACCAAGTGTTATGATACATCGTTATTAAGAACTTATAGGCCTACTGTTACTAGATATAATAACTCAATTTTTTTGGGTAGGCTAAGCCTCAAAAGCCTCTTAAGAGCTTCGTCACTGACTGAAATTAGATTGAAGTCCAGTGACCACTTTGAGGTATGCGAGTATATTCAGGCGGAGTTGAGGATTGTTAAATGTAAATGATTAATCGTTTGGAATTCCATAATTTTGTCTTTCATTCTTATATTTGTTGCATTCGTTGAAATGGTGGTGGATGGTGAGTGCTGTGTAATAGATACTGCATGTCAGTTGTGGCTGTTTGAGAAGGAGATAAGAGTAGGTGAGGCAGAAGTGACCTATTCTCGGTTGGTAAAGTTTCACCTGTTCTTGACAGTTAACCCTTAGAATCCAGGAGACTTATGCCACTATTGCAAGCAAATGCCTAACTCTTAACGGACGCACGACTCCTAAAGGTTAAGGGACCTTCATGGGATAAGGTGAAGTAGATCCTTTTCTCACAATGGTGGTAGTTGTTTCACTCCAAGGTACTTTAACTTCGAGACAATAGATGTAAATTTCTTCGGTGAACTCTATTGGTGGCTGATTACTATCCTTTCCTTTTAAATGTCACCACACTTCCTCCATTCGTGCAATTCATTCTCTTCAGAGGTTCAAAAGAGCCGATATATGTAATTCTTCTTTGTCTCTTCACTGTTTCCTTTTCTCTGTTAAAGAGGAATGGATAAAGCCCATTTTTAAACAAGGATGACAAAAAAATAGAGAATTATACATTGTTTCGTTTTATTTTAAAAATACTAGAAAAATAATGATGTATAATAATAGTAGGAAAAATGTGCAGGAACATGCATAAAGTAATGTAATCTATAATTCACTGTGGATATTTTATAATAAATCTATAGTTGCTATGATTGTTTTAACCAATGGTGGGTACTTCGACTGTTCGTCACTCATCCATATGAAGCCAGTTGTGTAGACCAATTTACCAACAGTCGTTGCCAATGGTGGCGCCATAGGAGTCTGGGCTACGCTACACACATGATGAGATGAAATGGTTTTTTGTTGGGATGCCACAGGGGAACTGGAACTTCAGTAGAAAACCTGTGTTACCTGGACCATGGGCTTGCCCAACACAAGTTATAGACACAGATATACATCCAGATCCACATGATAAGTCCAGCACTTTAGCCATTAGACCATTATGGCGGCGCAGATGTATGTATGAAGGAAAAACGATGCTAAGCAGCTTCAAACCAGGTCAGAGATGCTAATATACCAATTATATGACTTGTTCCTTTATTTACAATCAGCACATATTGGTATAAGACTTAAATATTATTTGAATATTGTTTGAAAATCCCCCATACAGTAGAATTCCTTATATCCGGCAACTGTGGGACAAAGCCAGTGCAGGATAATTCGAAAATACGTTTATAGGTTATGTAAAGACATACTGCACTGCACTGCACATTTTTTTCCATGTTGAAGTTTAGTAATTTTCATATAGATATTTAAAAATAAAGTTTTGACATACGTACAATGTTTATTTTTAGTACTGAATACGGTAATGTACATTCATCAGTTCATAATTATTGTAATACATAATAGCGTAAAGAATATTACAACTTTTCATAACCTTATCACAATTTTAAATGGCAGCCGTGTCACATTAAGAGCAGTGTACTCAATGTTGCAACTATGAAGACGATGAAGTAGTGCTCGATTATTTCAACCTCTGTAACATATCATTAATGTCTGCTTGTTTATATTATAGGCTACTATCTATTACTCAAATGAAACTTTTACACGCTGTAGGAACAGAGAATTTCACACTTTCCTATTTAGACTCGTCCAACACCCCTTCGAAATGGGCGTGTTCAAGTGGTAGTAAATTTAAATATATCGTGTCTGTGCATTGTTTGCAAGACCCAAGTGACATACCAATATGATGCTACCCGATCTACTCCAGGGACATAATACTCACATCTTCGTCCGATTCTTCCCTTTCGCATGATTTTTTTTTCTTCCAAAAGTGCCATTGTTTTGGTATAGCTAGTTATTTGGGCGCTGGATACAAGAGATTTTACTGTATTTTACAAATACTGGTACTATATATATGACTTTTGATTTTTGGTTTCAATGCAATCTCTGAATATACACCCACATAAAAATTATAAATCAGACCTGTCAGTGTTTGAAAGTTTGTTTCAGGGTCAGGATAACACTGTTCTTCATTGTTTCTTGGACAAGTAGGGGTTTCTCAAACAACTCACTAATGTGTACAGTGGAATGAAATGGAATAGGAATTCATGTGAGTTTGGTGAAGGAGTATTATCATTGAGGATTTACAAATAGGAGTCACAGAAAATAGACTCTTTCTTATTGAAATTTTTAAGAAATAGATTTGATCACAAATTTATTTATACATTATGAATTAAAAGGTACAGAATTGAACTTTTGTAGTGTCCAGACTGCAACATTTTAGCTTTTACACGGTATTGTTGTTATATAATAATATCTCTTTCTTCTCCTTACACAATGGTTATTTTCCATAGTTGCTTTCCCTCAGGACACATCAACATATTGTAAAATATCCCCTTATCGTTATGTCATGGTACATCAGCAATATTTGGTTTTGTATTTCAAAACACAAATAACTGCAGAAATATTATCTTTTACCCAACTAACAACTGAACTTAAAAAACAAAAAAAAAAAAAAAAAAACAATATCATAAATAAAAATGGCAATAAGATTTAACATTATTGCACAAAAAAGTAAATTAAAAAAATGAATCTAATATGATTTTATGTTACACTTCTTTGGTCACACTAGCTTTGTATTTCAAATGAAGCTGAAAATATTGATTTTGTTTAAAAAAAGTGAAGAAACTAAATATGAAACCTAATAAAGAGAAGAAATAATGTGTATACATATAAAAACATTATCACACACACAGAGAATATATTTTGGTATATTATATAGAACATATCTGTTCGTTGTTTCCAAAACCTCAAAAACATTACACATGTACATTCTTATATAAAAAATTATACATTGTTCATTATATAAAAAACTAAAATCTCGTATCAGGCGTCTCTCATCAGTACATGGATCACTTAGCCTCTTAACAAAACATGTTTCAAATGCACAAGCTAGGGTAGAATTTACATAAAAACAACAATTGCACTGGAAGCACATATTTTAAAGATAAAAAAAAGACAAATCTATATTGGCACAAGGGATCACCATTATTGTTTTCATTATAAACAAGTTATGATTCGAGAAATGCGTAGTGTATAGATATGAAAACACAAAATAGAGATGTAGAAACACTGAAATAGATTAATTATTGTTTGACATTGTTCTACATACATAGCCAAATAGGAAGGGAATTGTAAAATTGAGAATTGAGATGTAGATCTGGGTACGTCACAAGAACAAACTATTGTGTAAGTTATATGACCGAGAAGTGGTTCTGTTCCTTCTGAATATTTGTTGATGAGATTACCCATAAAGTTAAAAATAAATTTTCACAATATAAGACGGGGATTAAAGCAATGCCTCCATTCATTCGCTCATCATACCATATTCGTTATATATCCCAGTAGAAATTTTCTATTTAAAAGGACAAGAACATTATTGGAGCAAGACTGAAGACAGAATATGCTCAGAGACAATGAGACCATGCATTATAAATGAAAAACAAAAAAATATATCTCGAATTAGGATACAAGAAAAAATAATGAACATAATCCGAAGGAATGAGTTAAGGAAAGGAGTGATTTCTGTTAACAGCTCCACATTCATTTACAGTTGATGAACATATGTTTTAACCCCTCATTAAAGTTGAGACATTTAGAACTATTATATATATAATATATCTTGCTCCGGATAGAAAATTCTACATTCTTAACACAAAAGGAAAGATATTATTTAAAAATATTTACCGCGAGCAAGGGAAATATTCATTATTTACAAAAGTTTGGGATTATTAATATCTTAGGGTCTTCATCAATATCTGACCCCATATCAATATAATAATTATAATTATAATAATTGTATCTCAGTATGTATCTATATATAATTTTCATCTTTCATTTATATTTATAATATATATATATATCACACACCTTGTGATTCTATGAAATCAATCTTTTGTTTTTAGGCTGAAGAATAGAAAAATTCCTTGTGCGCATGTGTGCAGCATCATGTGCACATTACACGGGACAGGAAACTGCCCCCTACGGCCGATCAGTTCCCGTCGACGTGGGGCATTGGACATGCGCACTCCTGATTACAATAAACGGCTTTGAATCAGGCAAAGGATATAAAAATTCTTCTCTACATATTATTGTCAAACCCATATACACAGCTCACACACTTGGAAGTATCAACAATTCGCTCTGCCACTAAACAGTTTCTGGAATGATGAGTATTTTGTTTGCTCCTTCCAAACAACAAATACAACATATTTCTATACATGGGGTTCCTTGCATGTGTCGTTGATGTGAGAGCTTTTAATGCAAAGACACTTTGATTCGTTTTTACAGAGTATTTTTTTTTTTTACTTTGCATCTGAATAATAATAGTAATATTAATAATTAATTATAATTTATCTTAAATCTCCTCTGAGAACCACAGCACACATTTTAGACAAAACCTGAAGTTTTATTTGAAACATGAAATATTATACGTATCTGAAAGCATTTTGGTATGAAAGAAAGCTCGATCAAATACGTCCACAAATAAGATAAAAAAAAATAGCTATGGAATTACAATTACACTTTATTTTATTGTAAATGCTCTTTTAATGTCATGTATACAGCACAATATGTTATACTGGAAAAAAAAAAATGCTTCAATTTCTAGAGAAAAAATATCTGTAGTGAACTCCTGAGTATTGGTGAAAGATTACAAGGATGGGAATCAGCAAGAGTATTTAAAAAGTATATAGTTAGGATAGGACTTCTGGGAAAGGAGTAAAGTTTTGGTTCACTGTTTACCAGTATCATTCAGCATTTGTATCATGCGCACCATTTATATTTCTCTTTTTTGTATTTTTATTTTTTGTTAACGTGAGGAGTCTATTTGTATTATATTGTCACAAGAACCCACCAATAGCTGAGATACAGAAGTCACAGCTAGAAATGAACAACCACCTATTTTCTTTTGCTAAACATTCTTTTTAACTAGTCAAACCTGATGTCAGTCCTGGCCCTAAACCTCCCTGCAGCAAAGCTTTTTAACATCATTGCTTTTATAGATATATGCTGTCGATGTCTCAGTCTTGAATGTTTCCATTACAGATATCACACTGAAATTACTATATATCGCAAGAACCAAGATAAACCATTTTATACCTGGTAATATATATAATATCACATTATGATCTACACAAATATTCTATTTCTCATCCGTCTAACAAGCCAGTGTGACATCTATTATGGATACTTAGCATTTGTTCTATATGTAGATTTTTCCACTGCTTAGATTTTATATATACTTTCTTTTATAATAACAAATAATAACAAAATATTTTATTAAAATAATTAGCGCTAAAATAAAAAGCCTATGCAATTAATATTACACTATATATTTTTTTAAACTATCTTAAGAGTAGTTTACTTATAGAAAAAAAGAAATTAAGATATTGCATCCAATTGTAACTTCCACCTCTATAAGCAATAAATTGTATCTATGGTGCCACTTATAAATAGTGCTTCCCTTAATAATTCTGGAAGTATTATGCTTAACTTGTCTTTATATACTACTACTGGCTCAAGAAGTCCCATTTATAATGATGAGATCACAAGAGGTAATTCAGATTTGATGGAGAAATATAAATTCGTCAGATATAATATTATTAAATACTAATACCTTGCCAGCAAATTTCTTCCTGGTTCCACGAATGGCAAAATGAAACTGTAAAAGTAATTTAGAAAATAAGAGAAAATGTCTATATATGAAAGTATGCACAAATAAACGTGCTTTAATTAGGCCTATAGTGTGCAAATTGTGTTACTTATTTAATTATTACAGCCATATGATTCGGTGGAAACAAATTAAACGTTTTAATACTTGTTTTCTATAGTAAATGGATACATGGACAGGTACTGCAAAGCATGGAAAGTACCAGGTTCAATCTTGGGTTCTGACAGGATTTTTCTGTTGCCTAACTTCCAGATTGGTCCTAAGATCCACTGTCTCCTGTCAGATTGAGTTCTGGATCATTCCCAGGGATAAAAATAGGCACTCGAGGCATGGTACTAATCACACCACTTTATTTTAGAGTTGAAATCATAACTCTATCTCCATGCTTCTCATGTACCTTCATGGGATCTAAAGAGGATATTTTTAGCCTTGCTTTTTTCTATAAAAATATTACTGGTAGATACCTATGTAAAAGTGTAGAATTTTATAAGGAATATATAATTTAGAAATATTTTTGTGTACTCAGGAGAGTTTAAAAGATAAAAATGAATACAGTAATAAATGTGTGTTGACTGTAAATTAAATTTCGTCATTATTAATGATTCATCATTACAAATGCACAGACACACACTTGGTAAAATATAAATAAGATTCTGTTAATTTTTCACTGTGATGTAATGGATAATCATATAAAGAGACAACACAAAATATAAGGTGTTCATGAAAAACATAAAATAGAAAAAACTTGCCGACAACAATTCGGAATTTTTACTTATCTATTTATTTGCCAATCTTATATTAATATGAATGAATTAGTGATATAAAATATTTTAAAGGACTTAATCTGATTTATGAAGGCAATATCTTATTTTACCATTCATCCATCAATTCTGAAACCTCAGACAACCATACGTAAACGCAACAGCAACAGAATCAAACACATACGAGACATAACCTCTTCTGCTCTGATTTATATCATGAAGTTCTCATTTTTACATTCCTGCCTCAGTTCAAATTGCACTTTCGAAGTAAATATTTGACTAGCTGGCCAGTCTGTGTTGCATTTCTTGTCGTTCAAAACTGTACTTCAGCTGAGGTGGTGGAAGACAATTGATTTTATCTCATTAGCATTTTATTTTAATCATTGGCACATAATGAATTGTGGAAAGTTACTAAATCTTTATTCTTTAATTCATGACATCTTTGTCTTTGGGTTGAGATGAATGAAAATATGCTTGCATCCCATTCTGCAATGACAGCAAGCTTTTTCTCATCTACGTTCCACCCTGAATTTATAATTTTTTTAATCACTTCTAATACACCTCTCAGTTGGCCAAAAAGTTGAGTATTATTGTACAGGTACCGTAATATCCTAATAATATCCCTATATGTACACAATGAAGAAAATACGTTCATACTTCCTGAATTGAGGACTACAGCTACAAGTAAGATAACATCCCTCCGTGGAGAATTGGGGGAGGGACCGACGTTTATGGCACACATTTTTTCGTTAAAAAAATTGTTGACAATAACACCTTCTTCTTGAACATGTTTAAAATAAAGAAGATGTAAAAGTTTCACAATGGATGGACGTACATATTTAAAAATGAACAACACTGTGAAGACCCTCCCTTTTATTTTTAATATCAATCTTCTTATTTTATTACTACACCACACCATTCCTACGAGTCATCTGCAATCTCAAAATTGTTTATGTAATGGGCTATTGGAGGTATCAGGGTCTTAAAATTTTTAATAAGAGAGAGAAAGAGACGAAGGGAAGAAAAACTTTGAAATATTGAAATACTTTGTTAAAAGGATTCAAACATTTAAAAAGGGTATAAACACTCCATCTTGGATAACAGTTAAGGAATGGAGAGACTTGTTTTTGAGTTAATTACATACAAGATTCAGAATAAAGTGGGATGTCTAATGAATCTAGGATATCTCAAAAAGTTTTTTCCAAATACTACTAGATTATGATAAATGTTACAATACAGGAAATCCACTAAACAGTTTTTCACTTTTTTTTTGTCACAGATCAGGAAAAATGATAGACAACAATAATAGTAAAATGGGAAAGCAAGTAAATTTCTTACCGAAATAAAATCATTAATCACTTCAATAAGTGAGGAATATATGTCCAAATTGAATTTAAAATACAGATTAATGTTTACTTCTTTGTAATACCTGCACAGATCAATGTACCACAATAACACTAAATGCAGACAACTGAAAGACAAATTGCCTGTTTAAATTAATATTTTAATAATATTATAGCTAGTGATGGAATTTAAGTAAATGCGCAGAAACAATGTTTGAAATAACATATTTCCTGACCTGCACACAGGGCAAGATTATATACCACTAAAGCGAGGAATTTTAAAAAGGAGAGAGATGAAAAATGGCTACAATATGTTGGTATTAAAATGAGTAAAGGGAGAGAGAAAAACATTACAACATGTTATAAAGAACAACAATGAACAAACAACCTGAGAAACAGGATGCTTTTTATTTTTCATTTCGTGTTTATGTTCTTCTTTGACTGAGAATGAAAATTATGAACATAAATTTCACGTTTGTAGAAGACATAAGCAAATGAAGAGAATATACAATAAAATTTTTTATATCGTTAATATATCCAATATTTTTAAGCTTTTTGTAACAGTTAAGTCATTTCATATACACTTGTTTCTAATTTAAATGTCATTTCACTGTCTAGAGAAATATTAATCCGTTTGATGTTGGTAATATATTCAAATTTTTGTAATGTAATACTACTATGTTTAGTAGTCAGTTTTACTAAGAATAGTCAACTGTTCGAAAACCTGAAATTATCATCAGTTGTTAGTACCAGCTATTTCGCATATAATTAATTATATAATTACAATTAATTTACAATTCATAACAACAGTACTCTAATACAACGTTTAAGTAAAAACGAATTTTAAAATATATATTTGTAAATTGCTCCATTGCTAGTGTCTTTGACTTTGACTTTTGGTATGTTTATGAATACAAGCTTTTCTAACACACTTAACAACATTATGTTCAATACAAATATAGAATTTGTGTTTATGAGTATATGCTGTAAATAAATACTACTAGTAACTGTACCAAAAATTGCCGTTAATATATTTATTGCATTTTCTATTACATTCTTCAGGTCAAAGAAGATCAGAAGTAAATTTATAAATTCAACATCATCATCAACATTAACCCCTCGCATCCTTCGCATCCTTAAAACATCCTGCTAATTTCTGTCAAGTAACTTATACGTGCATTCTATTTCTCAAGTGTGTTCATAATGGATATTTTCTTTTTTGTTTAAGGGGGAATGAGGGAGGGGGTGGAAGCTGTTGACTCCTAGGTTAGTTAACTACTCTCTTACTGTGATCCATTCTCCCTCTTATACATACAACCCCTGATGAAAGGGGTTACTAATCAATCCAGATACACAGACATATAGGCAGGACGTTTATTCTGTAGCACTATTCCAGGCTGCAAGGATGTCGTAATCTCTTCTTCAATGGCACTTGCAGTTACATATCTTCAACTCTTACTCAAATACAGTACTTTGTGCCAGGATTTTCTGACTTACTTTTAATGTGTCACTAAGGAAGAAGAGTCCAACCATTTCAGAGAAATATATCATATTCAGGTCACAGGTTAATTACTACATGCCAGAAAAGGCATCTCATCCCTATGTTCAAGACAATCTCATCAGCTCTAACACTAAACTCTCTAACCCCTGAGAAATCTCTGAAATGATGTAGGGCTATTCTATTTCCTTCAGTAATACAATAAAAAACCCTCAAGATGTCTGTACCATCTTGACCACTATGGAGGCTCGAAGTCTTACAATTTATAGACCCTACTTAATTTTCCAACACCATTCCAATTTTTACTATAACACATGATTCAAGTTATTTTCACAAAACGATATAATTAAATTTCAACGTTTTTTTTTCGGTAATACTAATATAAAGTGAATAGAGGAAAAGAACGCAAAACAAATTCATTCAGAATTTTAAAACAAAATAATTACAAGTAAGAATATTAATTAAATCCTTACCTAAAGCATTGTAACAGTTCATGTGAATTACTTCTAATGGATGTTGTGAGATCACCACCATGTTAAGCATGAAATTAGAAAATATACAGTACAACTTGTAATATATAGTTTAAAATAAACTTAATCAGTAGTTGACTAACTTTCACCAAGCAGAATTGATTTCTTGAAGGAAATGCATCTAAAGACCTACTAAATAGTTTCGATTCCCACTTGGGTTGGATTACCTGAACCTAGGTTTTTTTCTAGGCTTTTCCCCAATCATAAGGCAAATGTCAGGTATCTATGGCGAATCCTAGGCCTCATCTCGCCATCACCAATTCCATCGACGCTAAATAACCTACCAGTTGATACAGTGTCGTTAAATAACCCACTAAAAAGATCTACTAATACCTACGTCAAAAAAGATAAATAATGCATACTAAAATAAAATGCAATGTAAATATTTTATACGAAATGTTCCTTCTTAAGGATAATGAATTATTTTAAGTTATTCCCGAAAAACCTACCAAAGGATAATCAATCAATCAATCAATCAATCAATAAAACACATTGATTTGAAAATTAATGACCGCAGGATTCAATCAATCAAATGCACTGATTTGAAAATTAATGACCACAGGATTGCATTTTAGAGTCTTGCTTCCCTATTTATTTTGAATAAATTCAGCATAAATATCCAACCCATCCAGCATTCTCCCCAAAATTCGAATAAGCTGAACGAAATCTTGTGTCTACACAATGATTGAGTTATTATATTTGGGATTAACTCTGGAATACTATCAATCTGCAATTTCTATGAAATCCAGTAAATGTTCTAACACATTAGAAATGAAAAGAAAATGTGTTATCCTTGCCATCCTCTATGATTTGCAAATAGCCTACCCATAACCACGTATGAAAGTTGCTTATATCCAAGCACTTCGAAACAGTGGGTATTAATTTATATTATGCTTCATGGTGATGACATAGCGAAGTTTGTTACATTTAACAGAGAATATGAGTGAATTGATCATTTGATTTTGACTATTACGTAACTTCAAATTGTTTGTAAATGCTGAAAGACAAGCCATCATAACAAGTTACAAATAATAGTACATATAAAATAAATGCAATAGAAAATGTAACGAAACATATGCAAGATTAGAGTATGTTCTTATGGTAATATATATTTTCAAGAGCTGCGACCATCATGTATGCCAGGATTCTTGACACTTCCAAACTTGTCATTTCATTTTGCTTAAATGTAGCGGTACCTTATTTGCATTTCATTACGATTATAATTTATGTATAAATCAACATTGGTGATATATTTTTAAGATCTTTTCCAGGATTGCAGAACTTTTATTAACATGTAACAAGTTTAAGAATAGAAAAAAATTATTATGCTTATATTAAGAGAATGTTTTGTGAATAAGGAATCATGTGCTAAAGTCTCGTGTTTACAATATTGAACAAACTATTCTAAGGAGTGGTCAGCAAGCAGCAGAGTTCACTTCCCAGCCTGGGACAGTTGCAGCCCAATGTCATGCTAGAAAAGGATATTAAAATTAGTAACCCAAACACCAACAGAAAACTACAAAGTAATTGGATAAGCTACAGGTAAAGAATTTAAGCCAAGCTGTGCGGATCAAAACACCATTACTTCTTAAGACAGGATTAAAGAGAATTTCATAATTAATCCATCACCACGAACACTATAATTACCACAAACATTTCTGAAACAGATCAGAAGCCTCAACCATATATCCCCTTACTTTTACTAAAACAATTATAGATATCCTAGATTTTCTGCTATAGATAAAGACAAATGATTATTTCTTACATATCGGTATTAATATAATTTTACTATTTAAGAAAACAAAAATTCTAATACAGAATTAGAATTATTTTAAGATATGTCTGTCCATTAGGGTTTTAAGAAGATAAGAAAGAAAAAGAAAAAAAACACCAAAGACATTACACACGAGAAAATTACAGTATGTTTGGTTGTTAAATGAGCTTTGAGGTCCTAAATATTTTTACTTCACATGAAAGAAGACCACGTATTTTAGATCATTCTTCAAATCGAACGGTTTTAAAGGAACCCAAAACATTCCTTCTTCATGGCTAAAGTCATATTTGCAAAGCATTGCATTATGAATGTAAAATTAACTCTGCCTTAAATTAAGTCGTACTACTTTCTAGTGCAACCTGAACATAGGTTTACTTTACCCTTACAATAAAAATAATTTTACTTTCTGAACAATTATTATCTTTGTTTGATATAATTTGAACTCTTTAACCCATTTAACCACAACAAATTGTGGGCAGAAACATTTATAGTTTACCAAAAGTAAGCCTATCATATAGATTTTACTTAGGTAAACACTAAATCCTATAGTAGAATGATTTAATTTCACCTTGAAATTAGTATTCATGATTTTTATACAGTAAACTAAACGTGTAATAACAAAATAATAATATGCAATTTCTTTAGTTTATTGAGATGTACTTAGTGGTACAGTATAATACATACGTGTATGTTTTCTTTGTATTAATATAAAGGCTAAATATTAGTTCCTATTTTAATAAATTAGTGCCATATTTCAGGAAATCTTTAATTTTGTTTTATAATCTGTAATTCAGATTTTATCTCGTGTAGTCTACGATAATTTCTGCCGTAACATTTTGCATCCATTACATACATAAAAGAAAAACAATTTTAACTAAAATGTAACACTGGGCGTGTAATGGTATATCATAACTGAGTTAGATTTTTGATAGCCAGGAAAGTAAGTTGATAAAGCAACTAGATACAGACTAGAAGACTCTGGGTTCAATCTTGGGTTGTGGTGGAATTTTTCTCGTCAAAACTTCCAGAGTGGCCAACCACACCACCTCATTTTAGTGCAGAGGTCATGAAAGCATGGATCTATGTCTTCATATAGTCTAAAAGGAATATCTTTGCGATCGCTTAAATTCTACAATAAGCATGTAACTTAATAGGAACTTTTATAAGTACTGGTAATCATTATAAAGTCGAAGTTAAATACCCTGCATAAAGTGAGATCATTATACATTAATTTTGATTAGACTGCTGATGTCTTAATGATATATGTATACGTTAAACACAAAAAATATGTTGTATTATAAAGTAATTTATCGAATTGTAAGGATATTATAAAAGTATTACTGCACGTCTTTGGTAAACACTTAGGTACCGGTACTGGTAATTAAAATAATGCTGAATGTAACGGAATACATTAGCATTTAAGTAACACTTATAATTAATATATATATATTTGGTTTAACATTTAGAAAGATGGAAAACTTTCACATAGTTTGAGAAATTGTACCCAAAATGATATAGTTTGAGCAACTGTATCCAAAATGGGGAACATAATTGTTTTCCTCTTGATCAGGTACAGATATTATGTAATTTTATATATTAACTCTAAAGACTGAGCGCCAAAGGACTTCGTTTAAAAGTTCAGTGCAGAAAATATTCTTTCTCCTCCCCACTTTCTTGCCCTCGGCTCCAATATTTACAATTTAACAGTGGTTACAGTAAAATGTTTATTTTTTAAACAAGCATTTCGTCCTTGTTAGCCAGTCTTTCGATTCTAGTTGTAAAAGTTATGAATGGACATACAACTGAAGTTACTTCGACACACTCCCTCTAGGATTGGTAAATGGTTTTATTCCTGTCAAATGACAGCTAAACCACGTAATACTACTGGGTACTAGTTGACTCTGGTCAAATACAGACAATATGGTTCACGAGACTTACCAGTTGAGGAGAGGGCCTGCCTCTCAGGTGCAGGTGGTGGTAGCTGTGAGGCATAGCTACTCTCTGTACGGCTTGCAATAAGAGTAGCGGTGGTTCATATGTTGGCTGTAGGACCCAGAGTGTGAGAAGCGCTTAAGACACTTGGAACACTGAAAAGGTTTCTCCCCACTGTGTAGGCGCTTGTGTTCTGTCAGGTGATGCTTATGCTTGAATGCCTTTGTGCACACATCACACTTATGTGGCCGCTGGCCTGTAAAAATAATAGAAACATCAAAGTCAAAGAAAATACTATAAAAAGGACTGCTTAGTATTATTCTAGTCACTAACAAAACCCCATGGTATAATTTTTAAGTTCTGTACAAATGTAACAATTGATATCTTGTTTGAAATGAGATTTTTTCCTGAAAACAGAATTCTTCTGTGCTGTACATATACAACAATTTTCATGTTTAAATTGAGAATTGCTCCTCAAAATATAGCTAAAAAATATTACAGTTAAATGTTATTGAAGTATGGCAGTGACCAGTTGCTTATATTGCAGCGTATTATTTATGTCAGTGGAATATAAAAGTATTCATTTCAAAGAGCACAGATGTAGGTTTTGAGCTGCGTGATAGGATATCAAGAAGGAAAAAATGGGGAACCAAAACATATTGCATAACTTAAACATCTAGAATTTACAAGATATTACTGGTACTGAAGAATAAATATAGGCCTCCTGACGGCAGGTCCATGTACAACAAATGGATTATTGGAAAGATTATTACAATATTGTCTACCAGGAGCAAGAAATACAGGGAGTCCCGGGAAACAATGGCTCAAAATATATAAGCCACAACAGATCAAAAATATAATTACAGAAAAACTATTCTAATCAAATATAGTTTAAAACTTCATGATATAAACTGGAATGCAATTTTATTCTGTAACTAACAACTTTTCTCGAAGGGGAAGGAAGGGGGGAGAAAAGGAAGAAAGAAAAGATATAATCTAATCTCCAGAAGTTATTTTTCTCTAACTTTCCAATTCGATTTGAGAACATACAGACTATCTGATTTCTTCTCATCGGTTTTTTTTTTTTTTTTTTTTTTTTTTTTCAGATGTCTAAAACAAATTGGGCAGTTCTAATATATTTCATTTTAGAATGCCATTATACAGACCTAGACCTAAACTGATACGATTTTGTTCTGTAGGCCTAATGGTAACCAATGGTTCTTCTTAAAGGAGTGACGAAAAGGAAGAAAAATTATTCAAATTTGAACTCCTCAAATGTTGGAAGACCACAAGCTATTTTTCTCTAATTTACAAATTTTATTTGAGAACATAAATGTCTAAAAAAAAGATTTGAGCAGTTCTAATAAATTTCAAATTCTTGCGGAAAAGGAGATTCTGGATATGAACAAAATGAAGGTATGCAATTATTCTTACCATAAACATTGGAAACATTTAACAATTAAGTCCTTCAATTATTGCAACGTGAAATACAAATATTTTAACATGAACAAGTTTGTTTTAGGAACTTCCTGTATTTAGTACAGTACCTACCCATAATTAACTAAGTTTATAAAACTCGTCTCTTTGCTGTATCGGATTCTTCTGTTTGAGGTATAAGATTCTAAACAATTTCACATCTACTCTATTTACTGTACCTGGTTTCTCGTCACACTTTTTAGCATCCCACCATAACCGTGATACTTGTTCACAGCATAACCTTGTACTATCAATACCATATCATCAAACTAGATAAAAGTTTTAGATCATAATATATCCTACATTATTCACTACAGTGCATCTTCTCCTCCTCGTCGTCGTCGTCATCGTCAAGAAATACAAGAACATTATTTTTACGATTTCACGAAAAATTCACCTGGGTAAATCCTTATTAACGAACGTTTTACTTAAAATAACTTACCAGAATGTTCATACTTATGCCGAGCAAGGGAACTCTGCTTGGAAAAGGCCTTATCACATTGGTCACAGATGAACTGTCCTTCTGCTTCACCGTCCAACCCCGCCACTCCAACACCAGTCAGTACACTTTTGCCACCACTGCTGAGTGCAGGAGAAAGCTTGTGTCTCTTGTTGGGCGAGCCATCGTCATCCACCATCATGTGGTTATGATCTGCATCTTGGTTCCCACCTACACCACAGACGGAGTCATCTGCTTCGTCTGTTGTGTCACCTCCATCAAAGTAACCCTATTGAACAAAGAACATACATCACTCAATTATCTATCATTACGAGCAAACCCCAAATGAGTAATAATTTCAATACAACTTCATAATAGAACAGTCCGCATTGTTATTAGATTTGGAATGTAATCACTCACAGTATCAAAACAGCTGTGTTATCAGTATCAGTAGTGCATTCTTCAAATTCAATATCAATTGTAAATATGTTATCATGTAACATAACATTCAATATTATAAATTTATTTCAAGGTTTTTCAATCATATGATTTAGCAAATGATAAATCATATCATTGAAAAACCTTGAAATACATTTACAATCTTGAACTGTATGATTTGAGGCTTTCTCGGCGTTGGTTCGCTAATATGTTTTCGCGGGATATCAGCCGAGTTAAGATTTTGGAATGCTCCAAGCTTTCGACTGCTATCTCTGCAGCCATCTTCAGGGAAGTGATGTCCGAACAGAAAGTCGAAAGGTTATATAGATGTGGCTGTCTCAGGTGAAACGGGATTGGTTGGCGGATCGGCCAATCCGGGGCCGGGAATTTTAAGATTTTGGAATGCTCCAAGCTTTCGACTGCTATCTCTGCAGCCATCTTCAGGGAAGTGATGTCCGAACAGAAAGTCGAAAGGTTATATAGATGTGGCTGTCTCAGGTGAAACGGGATTGGCCGATCCGCCAACCAATCCCGTTTCACCTGAGACAGCCACATCTATATAACCTTTCGACTTTCTGTTCGGACATCACTTCCCTGAAGATGGCTGCAGAGATAGCAGTCGAAAGCTTGGAGCATTCCAAAATCTTAACTCGGCTGATATCCCGCGAAAACATATTAGCGAATCTTGAACTGATTTATCTGAAAAATCAAAAATGAATTGTAAGATAACATTCAATGTTTTCTTCCATCATAAAGGTGCATAAAGAAGCATAGGCTAATTTAACACTAGGCACTAGGCTTCGGACAATGAGGGACAGCACCTCGAAACTAGCCAGCCAGGTATTTTTATAATATTAACCTAGTAAAGAAGTTATTGTTAATCAGTGATTATACAAGTGTTCAAGAGTGTACCAAACAATTAAACATAATTTATGTTACATACTCCGAAGACAGATATAATCAATATGTCTCTCTTAAAATTAAGATTGGGTGAAAAGATTAGTTTCAAGTTGACTGAAGAAGAGGTTTATGTGATTTTCGGATAGATCAAGAATGAACTATAGCTTGGAGGATTTATATTATATTAGTAGCACTGAGGGATAATTATTAGTTTCACTATTTACTGTTGAACTTACTGTACTGTGTTCGAGCCAGAATTCCACGTTATTAAATCATCTCTGATACATAAAAATATATATTACATAAAATTAATGCGCATTTCTGGCGTTGTTAGTTGCTGTGACGTCATTTTTAAACCACTGGTGTACCATACTGGGTTTTTAATAACATTAAACCACAGTCTAGTACAGTATATATACCTCAGTCACGAAGCTTGAGTTTATGAGGGTACTAGGAACAATAGACTGTGCAGGTATTATTTCGCATTGTCTGTAATGAGGCGATAGCAGCGATCCTAGTGGTTAGCAACTATCTATGGATGCATATTTGCTACGTATTGAGCTTCGTGACTGTATATACTAGACTGTGATTAAACTTTGATTGCAATTTCCTGTAACTTTAATTTTTTGCTTTATTCTTATACTAAAAGTTATACATGTTCGGAACTATTTATTCATGCCAATGCACGATATTTGAAATACCTTCTTTCATCATAACAATAGATGTATCTGTTTAAAACTTCAAGGTCTATTCCATACAACTGGAAATTAATATGAATAAACTGATTCTCGAAAAATTAAGCTTTTATTCATGGAGCTTTAAGTAAATCCTGATGCTTTTATTTGGAGACTATAAAGACACAGTAAACACAATAAACCGGGAACGGAAACGAGAACAAGAACGGAAATATTGTTAAAATAAATGTATTTAAATGTGAGCATTCACAATTAACAAGAAACTTGCCGGAGCCTGGAAACAGGAACGTGAATGTTAATTGTGAATGTTCACATTTAAATACATTTATTTTAACAATATTTCCATTCTCGTTCTCATTGTCGCTTCCATTCCCGGTTTATTGTGAACCAGCCTTAAGGTTGAGGAGTCAACGAGAGGAATTCATTATCCCCTATGACAGGATAACATGCGAGAATGATGACCAATGATGGCATTAGCAAGAAATGACGAGTAAATTTTGCTTCGAGGATGCTCGTTGAGTACCAGGATAAATTTAAGACGTGGGACGCCCGAATTTATTTCCCTTCGGAACTTAGCATATTTTTATTCGACTGAATTTTGATTCGTGAACCTCAAATTTAATGTCAAAAAGCGATAAACAAAGGATAATCAAGATGACTAATCTTCATTTTTTTAAGCATACAGAGTGGGCGAAAAGTCCGTATACCACTGTCATCAATATATATTTACAATGATTTGACATGCCTATTATGGATCCAGAACATTCACATATATTCCATGGTCTTTGCAGAGATATATGCATCTTCAGATACCGTTTGCTCATTTTCCTTGGCACTTGTGACGTCACAGTGAACTATCAGATTTGGATTCAAAACGGCGCGAAGAAGCATGCAACTTGCTTCTTCGTCATTTCACAAAGAGAGATGGTAAAAGCAAAGTTATTTTTTCCAATGAATATGGTATTCATCTAAGTTTCTCTTCTTTGTCCGAGGAGAATTCAAATTTCTGTGAAGAAACTGAACAGAATCCACCTCACGTTATGATTTAGGCGGGGATAACAGATCAACTGCTTGTACCGTATTTTTTTCGATGGTCGATGTATCCAATGACGTTATAGTTACTTATATAGGGTGTATCATACGACTTATCTGCATATGATTAACGAATGTTTGTTTCCTAAATCTCAGAGGAAATACATATTTACGTTGTGTGGCTTCAACAAGACAGCGCACCAGCTCATTTCGCCATGAGTGTGAAAATTCGTCTTAACTATCTTTTCGGAGATAAGTAGATAAGTGGATTCGTCGTGGATCCGAGAACTCTTCTTCACCTCTGACATGGCCACGAGGCCCAGATGTCACCACGCCAGACAATTCTCTTTGGCGAATCATAAAGCAGGTTGTCCGCAAAAGGCTCTACGTTTCAAACACAGAGTTGAAGAATGCTGTGAGCAATTTCATCAGCCACAAATGCTACGAAAAATGAGCAAATAGACCATGTATTACGTAATTTGATCACCTGCTGTGCTTTGAAATGGCGTTTGGATAATTATGATTAAGGCATAATAGAAAATTCAGTAATGTGATATATTTGGAATAGACGACTGAAGTTCTTATCAGTATGACCCTTAAACTAGCTTTTAAGTACACTTAGCACTGAACAGAATACCGATGGTAACATCTGTATACCTTTCTAGAAAAAGCAAATGAATATTCTAAATAAATATAGATAATGAAGTTATTTAAATATATTTAAGAAACAACTCAATGTACTTTAAAGAGCATAATTAGTCACCTATAGCGAAAGTTCAATTTGTTCTCAGTAAATTCTAGTTAGTCACCTATAGTGAAAGTTCAATTTTTTCAAAGCAAAGTACAGTTCACTAAACTGTTATTCCTACAAAGATCATTTGCACAGATACCAAGCAGATATAAGAGACCATACTCAAACTGATTACAAAGCGGTATAGAATGAACAAGTTGGCTTATTCAACATAAAATAAATACATAGCTTACATCATTTTGAATTTACCAAGTACCCTAAACATACGTAACGTTAGGCCTATTTTGTGGTAAACACCGATTTACGCAAGCTATCAGCTTCGATCAGTGCTCAGGGCTATGAACTAGTTTGGAGCTGTATAAACATTTCACGTAATCTTTTGAGGTATGTACTGTATATGGGGAAACAAGCATCAAATTGTTTACAATGGATCACTTGAACCGAACATGGCAGTAAAGACTTATTTTATTTTTCGATTTAAGTTTATGTCTAGCTTAAACCTCTAAAAATTCTCACCGAAGAGCATGGATTTTGTTATTACTATTTTGTGATATACCCTGGTTTACGCAAACTATCAGCTTTGATCAGTGATCAGGGCTATCAGCTAGCTTGGAATTGTATAAATATTTCACGCAATCTTGTAAGCCAAGGTATATGAGGTACAAACAACAAATTGTTTATAATGGATCACTTGAACCGAACATGGCAGTAAAGGCTTTTTTATTTTTAGGTTGAAGTTTATGTCTAGCTTAAATTTATAAAATAATTCTCACCGAAGAGCATGGATTTTATTACTATTTTGTGATATACACTGATTTACGCAAACTATCATTTTCAGCTGGGAATAGTGGTTCATTATTCAATTTAAAAAGTGGATTTCTGTATTTAAAATACCGGAAAAATAGTACATTCGCGATATTTATCGTAATTCCTTAATATTTAATTGTTTTATAATGCTGAACACAGCCAAATCAATGGCTCTTTGTAAGTGGCCCCGATTTAATATGTCATTTTCAATTTCTGCACCTCGCACTAATACCTTGGCAAGTATTAGAGAACTCAGTTGCATACTATCTCCGAAATATTATGTTAGCGGTAATATCGAAATACGGTTTGATTCAAAGTGAAGGGTAATCAAAGTTCAAAGAAGGCCTAACTGTACTGTCGGTAAGTTCCCATTCAATGATATTTAATATCGTGGGATTACAGGAAAAAGTGGTCACTGCATAGGAAAGCAACGAGACTTACTTTTTCCCTGTAAGCCCACGATATGTAAAATGACTTTTTCATGTCAGTTATTTTATTAAGATTAGCTTCTGTACATAGGCACCGACATCGCAGGGAGAAGACACTTTCTGCCCCCTCAACTTAAAACGTCAAGGGCGTGTGTCCCCCCACCCCCATAAAATTAATAGCTGGGCCTCGTCCCTCCAAATAATAATTCAAAGAGAGATTCTTCGTGTTAAAAAAATAATTAATTTGTTCGAAAGATGAACTAAGACATAACCCGTTATTTCAAACCCTAGAGAGAGTCAGCTGTTGCAATGAACATGTTAATAACGCAACTCACAATGAGTCTTTCCTTTCTTTCCTCCTGCATTTGAGACCAGTGAATCCCCAGCATTTTTTGCTCTAATTTGCTGAGGGGAAAACCCAGGAAAGAACACCAACCAGGTAACTAGTCCGAAGTAGGATTTGAATCCGGGTCCGCAGTTTCGCAGTCCGACATGCAGACCACTACTCCACGCGGTGGATGACGATAAATTTCACTTTACAAAAAGTAAAGCTGAATACATAAGTTATAAGTTTTATGATACATGTTTATGCAAGTTGTTAATGAAAGTATCAGATTAGAATGCAACCCTGTTACCTGCACTGATTTAAAATATATTTCCGTTAAAATTATTCAAAATGATAAATCTTTATATATGTCATTCGAAATGATAAAAATGATAACCTCTGTATATTATCCGAGATCGTTTCACAAATATTTTCGTTATAGACAAGTTAGAAAGATGAATAAAGGCTCCGATGGATAAGAATGTTGTGTTTTCAAGAGCACTTTCAATTTTCGCTGGTGAATTATTAAGAACCATTTATATCTTTTTTTTAGCTGGTTATTTAACAACGCTGTATCAACTACGAGGTTATTTAGTGTCGCTGAGATTGGTGATAGCGAGATGGTATTTGGTGAGATGAGGCCGAGGATTCGCCATAGATTACTTGGTATTCACCTTACGGTTGGAGAAAACCTCGGAAAAAACCCAACCATGTAATCAGCCCAAGCGGGGATCGAAACCGCGCCCGAACGCAACTTCAGCCCGGCAGACAAGCGCCTTAACCAACTGAGCCACGCCGGTGGCCACCATTTATATCTTTCAGACTGTTATCACAGAATTGCTTACAAACTATTTGAAGAGGTGGACTCACCTGTTTCCAGGAGCGCTTGTCGGAGCTGGGACTGGAACTGCAGGCCCGACCGTTCTCCAGTTGGTGAAGACCGAAGATAGGCAACGGCGAGCGAGACGACACGAGATCTGGTCCATACATGAGCCGATCCATGGGGACGAGTCCCACCGCCCCATTCGCCCCATTCGTGAGCCCTGCCACCATGCGATGATGAGAAGAGACGGGGGGCTGCGCCAAGATGCGAGCTAACCTACTGCCGTTTGTGATTCCGTTACTGAGGCCGTCAACCTGGTGGTGCAGACTCAGGGAGGACAGCGGCGACGGGGTCCGACGGAAATCCGCTATCGACGACGACGAACACGAGGAATGTGGGTAATGAGGCTGCTGGAACGGAAGGAGTTGTCTGAAAGGCGCCGAGAGCAGGGCGTTGCTGTTGGGGGTGGGGCTACGCGACGAAGACTTCCGGCTGAGGTTCATAGCGCAGGCAACGTCCTCGCCTGAATCGGATTGTGCAGCCGCCGACGTCGGCCTAAGAGGAGAACTGGATGGAGTTGAAGCTAAAGAATGCTGCGTCTTCTTTGTGGAGAGGTCCAACGGTTGCTCAGCACCGGAGGATGGGCACAAGGGGGGCGATGACGTGGAGTAGGAGCCCAAGTTCAGATTTAGCTGCTGTGACGGCTGTGATGAAGGCACAGGAAAACCCGGAGCTAGGGGAACGTACGGGACGTGGACTAGACGTCCTTCGCGACGGTCCCTAGCGCGAGTGTTTTGGAACCAGACCTGGACTACGCGAACTGGGAAGCCTATCTTATCTGCTATGCGCGATAATTCATCCTTCTTAGGCCTTGGATTAAGGTTGTAGTGGCTCTTCAGAATTGTGAGTTGCTCGTCGGCAATCAACGATCTCACACGGACTTTCCGTCCGTCTTCAGAGACGTGGTCCGTTGTGGTGATGGATTCCCCCTCGTACTCATCTTCTTCCGTAACCGGCTCTTTGCCGGAGGCCCTTCCGTCGCCATCATCGCCGTCCTCGCTACCGCTGCAGCCACCGTTGAGGGACATCTCTTCTGTCTTGACTGTCACAGCGTCCTCTAACTTGGCGGCCAGTCCTTCACTTCTGCGGTCTCCAGTTGCCCTTTCGCAAAGATAACGCTCATGCTGATGCAGATCGATGGGACTCGGGAATTTCTTCTGGCAATATCTGCAAGACATTTCTGAAGAGGTGCAGTCACCACTTTTCTGTCTGTCTGATGAGGTCCCCTCGCTGCCGTTCGCAGCCGGTGATGGCGCACTGGCGATGCTAGGACATCCACTACCTGAAGACGTTGACGATGTAAGCTTCTGCATGTTGGCTTCTAGGAATTGTTTGGTGACCGTTTGATTTACTCTTTCCAGAATTCTCTTCACCGCTTCCAAATCGCCACTGTCACTTCCGGCTCCTGGTGAGTTTCTGTTTCCATTCACGGCGGAAGGAGAGTCTCGTTCATCTGCTTCGTCCTGTCTGCCTCCATCTCCTTCGGCATTAGACATCTCTACGTCTCCATCCTCCTGCTTCTCTTCTTTAACTTCCACATTTTCTTTCACCGCTTCTTCCCTTCTTCCATCTGAGAAACAACCAACAAAATTTTGAGACCTAAGACTTGTACTTGACTGGGTAAATATGTAGATTTTGATTTTGTACCGTGTGTTGAAATTTAAATGCAATATGCCATTCGTTTCAAAATTAGTTACATGTTCCATCCTCAGACTTATATTTCTTGAAAATATGGAAGACTTATGTACTTAGTGTATCAAATATGTTGTTTCCGCAAGCAATAGCAGAAAACGTAACCTGAGGATCTAATAAAAGTCTACCTCCCAATAATTAAAACGATATTGTTCTGAGGATGCAGTATGAAGTAGTTCTGAAACTTTGGAGAAATTACATATCAATACACAGTTGCAAAATCAAAATCATCGCAGCTGTAATGACTAGATCTGATCAACACAATGCACAGAGAGGATTCCAACGAGTCTGAACGCAAGTTATAAATGAACAGACAATAGATTATTAGAACACATGGCAATTGCTTTCCACGTTGAGCTTATTATTTTGTTTAGATAACGATGTAATAAAATTATGACGAAAGGTTTTAATATAAGTTCTTATACCTATTATTGGAGAAAAATTCGTTCCGGCACCGGAAATCGAACCCAGGAGCTCTCAGCACTGCTCGCTGAGCGCTCTTTCCATCTGAGCTATACCGGGATCCGATTCACAGCGCCGGTCGAACTCTCCTCTGTATCATCAATGGCATACTACCTGCATTTAAGACATACAAAACCATGTATGCAGGAGCGCATATTTAAATGACTCCGGGTCCCGGTATAGCTCAGATAGAAAGAGCGCTCAGCGCGCAGAGCTGAGGTCCTGAGTTCGATTTCCGGTGAGTTTGTCTCGAGTAGCTATTGCCACTCTCAAAGTCGGTGCGATTCATGTTCAAGGGCTTGGGTACATACTGAGTTGAAACTTCGGAAGTAGTATGAAAAAAAGTGTTTTCTCTCGATAACTGACTTAAAATACTCTGGTGGAATTAAACAGCATTTTATTGCCCAATACAAAACAATGAGTTGATGCACAAGATAACGTAGGCAATTGTAAGACTAATTTTTGTAGTTTTAGTAAAAGTAAAATACACTGCATAATAAATAGGCTTCACTAATTCCTTTGCATAGACTGCTTGGATATGTTTAAAGGTGGGCCTACGTCAAATTTGAAATAGCTCCATTTTATTTCAATCCCAACGAACTTTCTTTCTTTCTTTCTTTCTTTTCACTATCGGTTGGTATATTGAAAACTTATCAGCGTAACAAATTGTACTGTTTGTCGTTAGTGACCAGGGTTAAAAAAATGTTAGCTTTAAATGCTTCCAGAAATGGTGAAGGATAACTATTCCAAACTGATTATTAGATTCATAAGCGATTTAAGCAACAAATTTACGAAATATGAGATAAATGCATTGATTTATACCGAAATGTATAAAGGACAAAATGATATACATGTGCGGACAGCGGATTTTTGGTCCCTATCCAGCGAAAAGATGTCATGTCCCTTGGCATAAGAAGGGAATGTAACATTGAGATCAATGACCTCCCTACAACTGACATACATCTAACGTTCAGTATCGGGACCGAAAATCCGCTGTCTTTACATATACTGATACTGTTAAGTAAAAATTTGACTATATAGACTGAAGGTATGCAATCTCTCAAACTTTCAAAGATATCTATCTCTGAGTATCTCCAGTGATATTTAGGTCCCTCTGGTCCTAATGGTCTCAATTTTCCTAGTTTGATAGAGGTAAATTTCATTTACGAGGAAGTGGTAAAACGATCTTGTAAGACTCTGACGATAGAATAATAGGAAACGATCTTGTCTATCGAAGGAATTTGTATTTTTAGATGTCAGTTGAATATTAGCAGACAGCATATTTATCTCTTGAATATAGGAACTACACAAAACGCCCTTCAGAAATATGATTGTGACAAATCGGTCGAATCTCGTTTATGTATATGAAAAATAACCTCGTGTAAACACTTCAAACTTTATTTCCTTTCGGAATGAAACCGTATTTTACTTTTTGTGCGAAAAATATCATCTTCAGTGAAGTATGAACTCTTAGTATGACCAAGTATGACTATTTGAGCCAAGTCCGTGTGCTTGTAAAGAAACTTAGTCTATTTTTAAATACCACAAATGGTACATTTTCTTACCTGGGCCATTCTTCTTGTCCTCCGCTTTCTGTTCCGCAGGTTCCGACTCTTTCTCCTTCTCTCTTTCCTCTTCTACAGGTTCGTCTAACCTTCTATCGTCTTCGGCAGCGGTAATGCGATGATGGTGAGGCGGTGAAGCGGACGTGAGGTGATCCAGAAGATGAGTAAGATTTGGTGGGAATTTGTAATGTTGCAATCCTGCGGAGTGGTGTGGATTTAGGTGGACCGCGGGAGCTGCCGGCAAGTAGAAGGGGTGGAGGTTCGAAGCGGTAGGATGTGGATGTGATGTGGGCGCAGGGTATCCTCCTGCAACTCTCGGGCTGACGGCGGAGAACAGGGCGGCCGTGGCCGCTGCAGCGTCGCCGTATTTGGGGAGCAGAGGTGGAAAAGAGTTGTTGACGCCGGGATTGGTCGACGCGTTGCTGTTCAGAGGGCTGGGATTGGCGAGGGCACGTTTGGAAGCGGGTCCTGCGCCCCTGTGATGTGGCGGGCATTTGTCTAGGAGGGAATTAGGTCCGCCACGACCTCCGCGGCCCACTTTGAGATTCATGACGAGGCACTTCTTGGAGGTCATGTGACTCGAGTATGACCCGGAGTGTGAGAAACGCTTCCCGCAATTGGCGCATTCGAAAGGCTTCTCGCCGCTGTGAATCCGGATGTGCTCCTGCAGGAATGAACAAAACATCAACGTGCCATTCCAATGAAATTAATCATACAAAGAAACACTTCACAGTATTCATTCAAAAACCATAACAATTGAGAGACTGAATGGAATGGATTTGTGTTTATAAAATATTGCTTTAGACATAAATTCCTACAAGCAGATCGTTTATATTGTAGCGTGCGAAGAGTGCGTCTTCGCCATCATGCCCGCGATGGTTGACCGGCTGCGTGCCCGGTGGGAGACCGCGCTTCTGCCGCTAAGACGACAGATATGCTGACGCAGCTAGTCAAGACCATTCCCATTCATATCAATACTACGACATTATAAATAAAACAGTTTTTCTGTAACTTGAGCTCTGGCAGTATTCGTTTAGCTGAGACGGAGAACAGATCGTTTCGTCATGGTAAACTGATATTCATTAAGGGAACATATTTACACATACAACACGTACATAAATAGAAAATCGTGTGCTTCAATGAGGTGAAAATTCAGACGTAAATTTTCTGACAGGCTAGTACTCTCTAGAAAAACAATATTAAGGTTATTTAATAGATTCAATGAAACAGGTTCTGTAAATGACAGAAAAAGTCGACAAAAGCGCCGTGTTCTTCAGGAGGAAAAACAGTATGAAATCGGTGCGACATTAGAGAGTATTCTGAGACGTTTAGCACAGCAGACAGGGATTTCTAAAGCATCTGCGGGAGTGACAATGAAATTATTGAAACTAAAAACATACAGAATTTCCTCATGTCATGAATAACAGCCCAAGATTACAAGGCTTAATTTTTGTAATTAGATGTTAGAAAAAGTAAATAATGAAGAACTTGATCCCCGATCAATTTTTTAAATGCTGAGGCTTGATTTCATCTGATGGCCACGCGACATCATAATATAATAACATATTGATCATCAAAGAGCCAGATATTGTGCATGAAGCTCCATTGTAAGTTTTAAAAGTTGCGCGAGCGCGCTTGGCATCTCAGCTGCAGAAGCGCGGCTTACCACCGGGCACGCGACCGGTCAATCATCGCGGGCATGATGGCGAAGACGCACTGTACTTTAACACTAATGCAAAAAGTAGTCTACTTTTAACACTGACATCGATTGTTTTCAACATGTCCGCAATCGCAACCGGTCAATAAAGCAATTCAAAACAATAGGACTATTTTAAAAATGATTTTTTTTGTTAAGAAACTTACACACATTAAATGATTTCAATAGTTATTTTATTGATAATTATATGAAACAAGACTTAAATATAATAATTAAATTACGGGACAAGCGGATTTGAACCGCTTTCGAGCTGCAGTCAAACGCTCTACCACTGAGCTGGACCACCGCTTGTTTCTAATGTGATATCAGGGAGCGGATTTTTTAATGATCTAAAAGTTAAAAATTACGCAGTAACTTATATAGGCCTATCATTAGTTGTGTCTAACAATATGTAAGATAAACGTCTGGTTTACATTATTTTGGAATTCAAAGTTTTTTTGCTAAACACATGGTATTTCAAATTTCTGTGTAAACCACGCGCCACAGGTTTTGTTACCTGTGGTGAAGGTACTGTAATCTTCCTTTAGTTTACGTTCATTGTCAAAAAATTAGTAAATTATTTCGGAGTCAATATTCACCAGCCCGTAACGAAGACCCGGTAACAATGAGGATTCTAAGGCAAGAAGAAATTTTGTTTATCTTGAATTATACTAACTTCTGGGGCATAAAAATCCGCCTCCTAGATGAAGTTTCATTATTAAATTAGGGACAATACAGGAGTAGAGAAGTCGGGGGAATTTTCTCTATACCAGCATGGACGAACGACCGTCAAGATGCAATGTTAAAAATGATTTTATTTTGCTCGTAGGATTGCTTCACTCGGCATGCGTCCTCGTTTTACAAACATTCCTACTACCAAAATAACATTTTTAAAACTTGTACTGTAAATAGAAATTTAAAGTGTTATTTGAATATTTTTCTATCTTGTGCAAGCTAACATATTTCGATTACGTAGTTGAAAGAAAGTAAAGAGAAAATTTTAATTATTATATAAATGTTCTTAGAATACAATGGAAAACAAAAATACAAACGAAACACAACTAGAACAAAAACAAATTAACATAAGTAAAAACAAAAGCGTAAGCAAACTTAAAATCAGATCAGAAGCAAGAATACAATCAAAATAAAAAAGCAAAACAAGCTATAACAACAAAACAGAAGAAATGCTTGTAAGTTAGAACAAGAAATTAATTTTTTTTCTTTGCATATGCGACGTATTATGTTGTTTTAATAAAGGGTAGTGTTGATACTGACCTATCGTCCACTGTGTGTCGATGTGAGAAGTCGTTAACTATAAAACAATAGATGAAAGAACTGCAGAAATCTGAATATAAATGTAGGCACATACAGTAATTGGAGGCAATAGATAACTATTGTATAAAGGATGATGACGAAGGCAATTTAATTAATGTGCATTTATTCCAGTGATTTTAAATTCCCGGTAGTTTTAAGATGGAATGTATTGGTACTTTAGGCACATTACTTCAGGGAATAGAATCATTTCTCTTCTGTGGATTAGGTTATCAAAGGAGGTAGGGCCTTCTGATTGTGAATCCTATTGTGGCTAACAAATTCAAGTAACTTGAGTTTCTAAAAGTAATGTAAAGCAAATCTGTTTACGTTTGAATGGTCCATCCACAGTATAGAGTGGTCCATCCATTCAGCCACTCAGTTTACTACCATTTCTCGACGCTTTCATTCCAGTTACATGAAATCAAGTGTATAGAGTCTAAATCCATATTCTAAAAGTGAACAGAGGACAAATAT